>NC_137657.1:4695612-4723112 GCF_963422515.1 Blennius ocellaris
AAAAAGTCCTGTATTGCAGGTGAATCGGTGTCTCAATATAATCCGTTTTGATAACGACCGTGGGCCATTTGATGCTCAGACGACATGAAGATGCAGGAAGTCTCCACACATTGACAGCGTATTGACGCAACAGGCTGCAGTAACAATACCGCCGTCACAAAAGCAGTTCACAACGAGGATGCGAGTGGAGGTTTGGCAAACCTTGAGGAATGAAAACGTCTTTTCAGCTACAGAGTGGTGAAATGATTCACACTCCCTCCTCACAGCAAGTCCCTGCGTTTCCAAATTCCTCTTAAAGTCCTAAAGCCCATTTATTGGAGGCTGATCAGTGACTCAGTGTTGCACGTTGGTGTGAATGTGAATTCAATTAGACAACATTGATAGTTTATGCCATTGTTGGATTACAGATGCTAAAATTCATGTATAATGATTCGCTCTGGCTCATTGGGGGGGGTTGTCTCTCCATCGGTAGGGTGCAGGTTCAATCCCTCATATGTCAAAGTGTCCTTGAGCAAGACATTGAATGTGCGACGCGTGAAAACTCCATTTATGTCTTAATATTTCTTCGTTTTTAAACCTAGGGTGCAGGGAAACAGGAGAAATGGAGGGAAAGTCATTAACTAGTGTGACGCATTTCCTCTTAAAATGCGTGTTATTGTGTGTTTGACTTGTTTTTCCTCCATGTTTACTTGTTTTTATTGTCTCCTGCCCACAGTGGGCTACGACCCATCCCTCTACCACTTCAGCAGAGTGCATGGCAGTATGTGTAGTTTATATTCAACGGTACGGGGCTTTATTGTACGAGATAAGAAATGTAAATATATACACATATATAACTGAATAAATGAGAAGCAGGGAGCTTTGATAAAGAGCTTCCCTTGCTCAGCAAACTTCCATTTCATTAAGCGAAGAAAAAAAAAAAAAAGAAAGAAAAAAAAACCAACATCAGTGAAGGCAGGATTAGAAAGTTGAATCCCCGCAGGGAAACTTGCAGGCAACGCAGGCGCATTCGTTGCATTGTTAAAATTCAGTGTTTTGCGGGTGGCTCATGCATTTTTTTTTTTTCCTTTCTATCCGGGGGCATTGATTTTGGAAATCCAATAGACGGCCACGCTCCTCCAGCTCCTCTCTCATTACCACAGAATCAGCCTTGTTTGATATTCATGGCGGAATATTATGGGAAGATAAATCGTTTAATCTTAGTTTTTATTGAACCCTGTCATGAGCGAGACACTCCCCCTTCGTCCTGTGGGTGCAGCCGGAGCAGCTTTGATACAATGATGGATTACAAATTAGCCTGTAAAGGAATTTAGCAAAAAAAAACACAATCGAACTGCACTTTCAGGTTTGGTGATTTTTTATGCAAAAAAAAAAAAAAAAAAAAAGTCTTCAGATATCCCGACGCGGCACTTTTCGCAGCTTATCAAGGTGTGTGCTACAAGCTAAATGTGGACCGATAAGTACATGTGCATAAAAGAAAAAAACACTCCATGTCCATAATTATCTCCCGGAAACTTTCCAGCTGCTGCCTTTCTCCCCAGCAGTTTGCCGTGCCATCAATTATGTACTTAAAATGAAGCGGTGCACGTTGACTGTCTGCAGGTGATATTAATAATATTATAATATTTCCAGATAGCGTCTAATGTCACTGCTTCATAATACATGCATGTTATGATCCTCACTTTCTGCAGTACAACCCGATGAGAATGAAAATAAAGCATGTTTGGATGACTTCCTGCTCCATTTTGTGATAAAAGGTGAAATAAGAAGGTTTCTGGTGATGTGATTTACCGTATTTTCTGGAATATAAGGTCCAGGAGGTCACATGTAGATCATGTAGGTAGAAAACCTTTAGACAAAGAAATCGCAACAGAAAAAAGAATCATGTCACTCACTACACACACACACACACACACACACACACACACACACACACACACACACACACACACACACACACACACACACACACACACACACACACACCACTGCTCCGCGGCACACTGGTGTTTCCTCCAGATCTCGTCAGGTGAGCCGTGGGAAATTATCCAATTTCACATTTTTTCTAAAGATCATTTGCTCTCCCAGCCGACAGTGTGTTGCAGAGTAATCATGTATAAATACTCTTCACCACTAGAGGGCAGCACAGAACTTTGCCGGTGAAATGTAAAGTGGACAGACGTCAGTGTGGTTCATCTCCACCTCCTGCTACCATCTTGTATCAAAGTACTGTGTCAGTGACAGTGATGGAGAAGTTTATGAAAAGGAAGAATGTGAACCAGGATCTCAGTTCTTCATCCATCAGGTCCAGGTTTCACACTGAGGGAGGCACTATTAAAAAAAGACATTGGGAAATACTTTTTTCTGTATTTATTTGATTCCTGTTGATAAAACATTGTTGAGAATGACTTTATATTGTTAATAGAGGCTACAGAGTTTACCATTTTAACATTTTCAGGTGGAGGTGTGCCTCCAGATTTTTCCAAACAAAAAAGTGTGCCTTGGCTCAAAAAGGTTGAAAAACACTGCTCTAGTCAATATGCAAACCAAGCACGTCAGAAGGCTGCACGTCAGTCCACTTCAAAATAAAAGTCTTGACAAGGTACAAAGCCATTCTGCGGTCCCTTCCTGACACAACCTGAGGGAGAACAGCCTGGTTCACCAAATACTCTTATTGAGCAGGAACAAAAAGCTTGCTGGCAAAAATGCTTTGAAAACTTTACTTTGATATTCTGAAGCTAATCTTAGAAAACAATATTCTCAGGATATTTGCAGGACAACCGAAGTGAATGTTGCGAAATGTGATTAATACTTAAACCAGACAATTATTTATTCATCAACCATTTAAACACGATTATTACTGAAGAACTAAAACAAAATAAAAAGTGCAAATATTGAGTTACTGCAGATCTTTTCAGAAGATAATTTTCAGTATCTGGCAGTTCTGTGACATTAAAATGAGTTGTTGACGGCTTGTTCCCGGATTGTAATTTCTAGATCTCATAAATACTCGGAGGGACGTTTATAAAAAGGAAGCAAATCCTGGTGGTGTCAGAATAGGAGGGTTCATTTTAAAAAAAAGTTTAAAAAGTGATTTGTATCGGGCTCTCAGATAAAACAGAATAAGAGCTTATAGGAATTTATTCATTTTCATCTTTGGTGAATATATTGACTGAAAATTGTATTTGATTCATTTTGATTCATAACATAAACACAGTATTTACCACCTGTAAACGGAAAGACTTGAGATTTGTTGCTTGTTTTCTTTTTTTAGGTTGTTTTTTTTAATTATAATTTTTTTTAGTGATAGTGTTCTTATTATTGACGGATTAAATAATAATAATAATAATAATAATAATAATAATAATGTATTAATGTTTTGTTTTGTATGTGTTCACTTTATGGTGCTGCATTATGAAATAATAAATTATTGATTCAAAAAATAAATACATAAAGTCAAATTTGATTGGGAGGTGAGCTTCTTCGTCTCTTCTGGCCACAGAAAAGGCGCCTCGATTAGATCATATTCCGAGATAATAACGGTAAGTGTCTGAAGGAGCTGATAGCAGGAACACTGTGATGAGGCTGAATGGGAGGCTCTGATGCAGGGAGGGGGGGGGGTGGAACATTTTCATCCTTTATCTCCGCTGGACTGGGGGACAGAACAGAGTGTGAGGCTGCCAAACGCCTTCAGGGAGCTTTTCTCCGTTCAATATTTCATCCTGACGGGCCCCGGCGCTGTGAGAGGGTCAGCGGTGAAGAGCAACGGGGAAACTCTGGAGGGAACATACCTACCTGGTGAATAACACCATGTCTGCTGGGGAGAGGTGCAAAAAGAGAAGTAGAGGAAGTAGCGGAGGAGAGAGAAAATAGAAAAAGACATTCGAAGTGTTGGAAGGCGACGAATTTGTTCCCAGAGATAAAAAAAAAAAAATAAATAAGGGATGACGTGAAGAGTGAGACTCAATACCCACCTTCTCTCTTTACGTTTAAAGGGCCTTCATGTACATTATGAAGGTTTATATCCAGCCTTGGATTTTAAATCTAATGAGATCATGGGAAAGAAAACCTGAAGTGGCCAAATGTTGTGGATTTTTAACCATGAAAGTATAGAAAGAAAAAACATATAGACTCCTGTTTATGTGAGTGCAGCTTTTCCATTTAAAAGGAAAAGCATATAAACAGGTCTAATGGCCAAGTGGAAACAGACTCTGGAGGAGGGGGGCTTAGAGGGGGGGGGGGCATCCCACAAATGCACGTGACTCATAAGCGTGGCTGAAATGAAACAGTCTGGATTTGTGACAAAATTATCGAAACTAAAATGTCTTGAGCTTTTCTGTGTGAGTTTCCCTTGAAAGTGAAGCGAATGCTTCAGTTTTAAAAGCTGATCGATTAATGGTGATTCAACCAGCAGACCCTTCAAAATAAATGTTACGCTCCGTCAAAGTGAAACCTTACGGCGCCTCCGAAGGGACATGGAGGGGAAGAAAATCTCAAAACTGTCTCGGGATCTTGCAAAACCTTTGCAAGATCTCGCTAAAGCATGTCCTTTTGCTAAGCCCTGCTTGAACGTCTTTATACTACAGGCCGATTTCAAAATAAAACTCAATAAAACTCTTGAACGGGTAGGTGTCTTCCATTAGCTTTAGCTTCTCTCAACAACAGTGGGGGGTACGGTGTCTCTGAACGGACAAACTTAGGCAACCACTTACACAATACACATATATCACAATATAGATTTGTCAGATCTCGAGAAAGTTTGTTTTTTTCCTCTTCCTCTTTTCCCCTCCATGTCCCTTCAGGGGCTCCTTATAAGCTCATCATTTTCGTATTTTCCTTTGGGAAAAGTTTTCAACTCGTGGGTAAATTTGTTTCACCTATTTTTGTGATGCATTTGGCAAAAAGCATAAAAACACACAATGAAGCAGACAAGCAGATAATTGGTCGAGTGAAACAAGACAGACAAGACAAGTTTTAATGTTGTGCTGTTCACCAATAGATAATTAAGATGAGATCAAGAATAGATAAAGAGAAACCACAATAAAACACAATAAGCCTTACACAGATTAAAAATAAACATCATTAAAATCATTAAATTAAAATACACCAGGATAAGAACATTCAATGAAGAGTTGCGAAAATAAATTGAGCTAAAAATGGATGAAAAGAAGAATAAGTGCCACGTGACTGCGTCTTATTCAGTTTGGTTGATGGCGACAGGAAATTAAATACATTTTGACAATGATGTCGGTTTACATGGAAACGGTAGAAACGCTGATGTGGTTTCCTCGAGTTGATGCTGTGTTTTGTTTTTGTAATAAAACCACAGAAAACACCGAAAAAATTCACAAAGACATAAGAACTACACTAATCAAAGAAATACATTAAAGCTGTAAAAGAAATGCATTCAAACAAATAATGAAGAAAAGTAGAATAAATAAGGTAAGAAGACTTGTTAAGGTGAATTAAAAAAAGTAAAATCTCTTGTTTGTTATGAAAATAATAACATTTCCAGTCGCTCCAAGCAGAGTCGCTGTGTAAACGGACGCCTCAAACACTACCAATGTTTTCCATTTTCAGTTGAGAAACAGGGTAACAGGTTCTCAGTAAAAACAGGTTAAAAATGTGAACAGAGCAGAAATCTTTGTAATCAAATCCTTGTAATCAACAGGCGGTGTGATGTGTTATATTTACTGAGTTGGAGACTTTTACTTATTTACTTTTACTAAGGAAATGTCAAAGCTTCAAGTTCAAACTAATAATTAAACACAATCTATCTGTTTTATCAGATGTCAAACCAACCCCGAGTAAATCACACATAAAATACATGAAGTTGAACATAAATATGAAATCATTGACGGCAGGAGTTGAAGAATTTAGCAGCACACGTCAATAAAACCTTCATGTGTGGTCTAAAACCTTCAAAGTTCCAAACAGTTGCAGCCCTCGTGATAAATAAAAAAAAAAAAAAGAAAGAAAGAAAAGAGAAACATCTGCTGAAGCCTTGGGCAAAACACATTGTTTACAGATGCAACTCACATACACAAGCCAATTCATGAAGACCCCATGGGGGAGATTTGTTTCTTGGACAAATTAAATTAAAAACCAAATTTTTAATTTTTTTTTGTATGTTCTGGTCTTCACTAGGATTTAATTGGTTTTTCTTTAATTTCCCACGGATGATTTTGTTTTCTTCTCGTATTAAAAACACTATGTAATGGGTGTGCGTCCAGACACACGGAGAACAAAAGACAGTTATTTATGTTCAAGTCAAAGTCGATGAAAACAAATTCTCTCACAAAAACTTTCCAGGTTTTCTCCATCTCCGGAACCGATACTGCCCATGAACCTTACAGTCTTTTGAATTGAAGCGCTCGTCTCCGACAACGTTTACTTGCTAACTTTTACTACAACGTCGTCTGCATAAGTGGAGACTCATTTCCGACATGCAGCAGATTGTGGGAGGACCCGTACTGCTGAGAAAGACAGTTTAAAGGAGCTTGAACAATGACATTATTGTCCTCTCTGCGTGCAGGACTGGAAGGTTGTACAGTAAAACCTGTGATGTAGGGACGCTATAAAATCCAAGGGCCAAGTGTCCCCTGAAGACCGGTGTCCTCTCTTCAGAGGGACGGGTCTCAACGACAAACTGTATGAATGGAATGAAGCAAACACCAAATATGTCATGGAAGAAACATTTGCTTTAATTTAACATAACTGAATATATATAAAAAAAAATATATCCAAAATAATTACCGTACAAAATTAAATAAAATATAAATACAGGTTCTGTGTATTTATATATACTCTATACAATAAATACAAAAAATATACATGAAATATGAAATACAATATGTACAATAATTAATAAAGGTCACAAAAGGAATTCTAAAAATGTTTAATCTATGATCAAATGTACTGTATTTTTTAATTAAATGGTTCTTATATTTTGTATGATATCTAATTGGAGTCTTCATCCGATCTCTCCCGACATGCACATGTCGGCCAGGCAGAGAAATCCAAGATTTTAACATCCAGTGGGTGGCAGTAGTACGCCAGGGCTTAGTCGGCCTGATTCATAGAAGAAGACGACAGGGAAGGAATCCAAGATGGCGGCCGTCATCACGGACATTGAAACTTGTACAGTTTTGGCCATTTTATTGTTGCTCCGTTTGAAATTCGGTCCGTTGTCCTCGTCAGGCAGGTCGTTAAAGGTAGAATAGGAGTTTACCTTGTGGTGACGCGTCGCCCAGGTTCTACTGTACTTGAAAAAGGAAAAACCTCACGACACCGACTAGTGGTGAGACGTGCAGACTACAGTCAAACTTTTCCGCCCCGACGTGAAACCTTTCCTCTCAGATGACTTCATGTTTTCCCCGGCGCCTGAACACCTGGAAGTGCGCTCGCTCTCCCGCTCATTACAAACTAATAACGCCCCATTCTTCCACGCCCTCTTTTAGATTTCACCCCCTAATTTTCCCAAAGTCCTTCCCGTGTGGCAGCAATCCCCGAAGCGGTGCCGATGATGAACTAACAGACCGGGTCAGGCGCTGGAGGTAATTGGGAGACGCATAGAGGGGAGGATTACATTTGACAGGTCATTTATCCCACTTTAGTTAATAGTAAGCGAGCCTGGCGAGTGTGAATACGGCATTTAGACCTCAGCTGCGCCGCCCTCATTAGCCAGTCATCCTCACTTCCTACGTATATATTTTGTTAGCGTTGAATGTATGTTAAAAAGCCGAGCCGGATTCCTCGTGCTCCGGGGGCGTATAAACACCACGTATAAACACGGAGCCGCCGCCACAGTCAAATATAGACGAAGGTGTATATAATACATAACACAGACCTTGGTTGGATCGGCTGTGCTCCCCACTCCACTCTCACAACAGGATGGCAGATGTTATTGTACAAAAGAAAGAAATAAAAACTATTTCAATTATATTATATTCCTATTTGTGGGAGATATGGGTATGAGCTTGGTTTTACCTTTTGAGATGGATGTTTTTTTTCTTGTCTTTCAATGTTTTCAAATTGGAGATTTAATAAAATATCATATAAAACATTTATTTTCTAAAAATATACAGTTAATTCATACAACCTGCCATGTATTTACATGTTTTGCACTATTTGACATGTTATACGTTACCTTGTTCATTTTCTGCCTATATATTCACCTCTGATGTGTTTTCATTTATATCACTAACTAACTAACTAATTAATTAATTACTGAGTGCTTCAGATTTCTTCTATTTTTTTTATTGTTTTAAACAACTGTGACATGACCTTGGGTGTTCTAGAAGGTGCCTGTATATAAAACATTATTATTATTATTATTATTATTATTATTATTATTATTATTATTATTATTATTATTATTATTATTATTATTATTATTATTATGTCAGTCCAGTTTATTCAGGTAACTAATGTCAGGTTGCAGGTATATAAATATTCAATATATTTTTTCCTATAAACTCATTATTTTGTGCTATATTGATTAAAAAAATATGTTGAGTGAAAACCTGCCAGTGGAATAAACTTATAACATAACGGTACAAGTAATAATCTGGACTCTAGTTTTCTGGAGATCAAAACAAGCCAGTAGTTCTGTGTGATTGTAAACTATAAATCAGACGTTTTGATATTTAGCAGCGTGGTCGACGACAGTGAGGCTTAAAAATACATGTGGTCAAATTACCGGAACCTTGTAAACAGCAGATCTCCACTTAAATATTAAGCCCCTTTGACGCGACAAGAAACCAGACTGGAAAGGAAACGATCTCAAACTATCGTTTAAAAGTTTCAACAGCGGCAGTTCCAAGTGTCTGCATTTCCCACGTCCGTCGCGCCGACGCACAGCAAATAATCAAACGACGCAACAACACAGGCAAATTGGCCCCGTGAGAAACCGACAGTAAAAATATCTCTGCCCACTGAGTTGCTCCATTAAAATCAACAGCAATCAGTAATTGAAAAGCTTTTTACCGAGAACAGCGTGACACAATGGAGAACGAAAACACAATATGTGAAAAAGAAGCGACAAAACATGAGACTTGACTCCTGAAGTCGGCTGTGATTTGCCTCCATTGTGCGCGACGTAGAAAACTCCCTCAGTGTTTTTGTTCTGCACCCTTTGGCTTTGCTTTTTTTTTTTTACTCCAACCCTCCTAATCCTGAAACTTTGTGTTGAACTGGAACCACGCTGTCTGAGGCAGTTCGGGGAGGGAAAAAAAAAAAAAGATCTTTTTTTTTTTTTTTTTTAATGAAACAAGGTTAAATTAAAACTGATGGTTTCAACGTGAACCTAATAGATTGTTACATGGCATCGGAGCATCCGCTGTTTGGCAGTAAAGCAGCGATGAAAACTATTAGATTAACCTTCAGAATGAGTAATGGGCTGCAAATTTGGAGGGATTTCATCGTGGATACCTCAAAATATCTTGCTTTCCTGGCAGCTCTTTTTAGATTTTCCAAACATCGACACCAAATAACCACATTGGATGTTAGACGTTTCACTGGTAATCAAATATTAGAATGATTAAAAATGAAGGGCCTTGAGAACAGACTGCTGCCTATGAAACGACCAGCAACGTAATTCTGAATAAAGGGAATAAAACTTCATTAAAGAGGATGACTGGATGCACTTGTGAAAAGAAAGTGAAAAAAAATGAATTGACTGCCTATATAGACAAAATAGAGATGTTTCCTCTTCTTATAGTTCTTACACAAGTCTTTTATTCTTTCAGGAAAATAATCAATGATCCTGGATTATTCTGAGGAGAAAACAATAAGTAATAAGAAGGAAAGTTGTTTTTTTTAACCTGAACCGACGCCCCAGAAGTGTAGAAAGTGTGTCCTCTCTCTCTCCTGGCTTGTTCCAGGTTTTAAAAAGTGTGTTGCTCCAAGCAGCCAATCAGAAATCAAACCCTATATAGTGTCATCAGGGGTTCAGCCAATCACAATCAAGGTAGGCTCCTCCCCTTTGACTCCTCCCACAATCAGGCAGCTCTGCTCTGGCACATGGCACCACGAGAGGAAGTACTTCCTCCTCTTCCCATAGATGGGAAGCTTGTGTGGGCGGAGCCAGTCCAGCTCACACAGACACAGCAGATTGTGAATGCAGCTCCAAGGAGAAGCTAGAAACTTTGAATTCAAGGTTTCTGGACCAGTGAGATCATGTGAAAGTGTTGAAAAGTTGGATAATATGACGCCTCTCAGGCAGACTGACCTTGAGCGCTACGATTCCATGTTCTCTGGGTTTGTCAGTAACGACATGACGTATTGGATAATGTTATATCGGCGGAAAGTGACATTGTGCAGTCAAACTCAGCCAAGTTTATGAACGTCCACGTCGCCCAGCGTCGCAGCTAATAAACTTATAAGACAGCTCAAAACCGCACAATCGCTCGCAGCCTTTAAACGAATTAATCTCAAGTCACAGTTTTGGAATCATGTGTTCGCTCAAAGTATGAGAGCTCGTTTTCCACTTGTGGCTTTGGGTTTAAAGCCCAGAACGACTCCTTCCAGTTTTGTGCTTTGAACGCAGATTTACACCTCCCCGACTCCTCCAATCTTGTAATTTGTTTGACCACATAAATTATGCATGTGCATTCTCATGCATATTGACGAGGTTTTGCTCCTCAGAAGCACCACGTGTTCCGTTTATGTGACGATGAAGCAAAACGAGGCTCCGGCTCTGCTGATGGTGACCGAGCCGTAATGGCTGCAGGTAAATAAGGCGTCTCAGGTGCTGGCTGGCAATTCAACACAAACACGAAAAGAAAAAAAAAAATAGGTTCACGTGTATTTAAATGAGGGTTGGTTTTTTCCCCCCCTGATTGTAGCTTTTAGTAAACATGACATTTTCTACTTTCTGATTTTTTTACAGGCGCATTCACAGCCGCCGGTTGCCGCTCAGACAAAATGTTGTGTTCCAACAAAGAGGAAGAAAGAGAGGGAGACTGCTGTAGAAGCGTTTCACACAATGGAAGCCCCCCCCCTCCCCCCGATTATCAAGTTATTGGTATTGATCAGTCAATTCCTTTTATTCTGTCGGGCGGCAAAAAATGTCACTCACTGCTGCTTCCAAGTGATTTTAATCTCCCCGAAAACCGTTTGGAAAGGCGAATTAAAGCAAAATGTCAAAGAATTGATTGTGTGGCGATGTTTGTGTACTTGTCTGCGGCTCACTCCTGCCGTCACACACACACACACACACACACACACACACACACACACACACACACACACACACACACACACACACACACACACACACACACACACACACACACACACACACACACACACACAGTGATGTTTGACGCAAGAGTGGTATATGAAGGCTTGTGCGACTAAAACAGACATCAGGCAGTGTGTGTGTGTGTGTGTGTGTGTGTGTGTGTGTGTGTGTGTGTGTGTGTGTGTGTGTGTGTGTGTGTGTGTGTGTGTGTGTGTGTGTGTGTGTGTGTTCTGACCCTTTTTATCAGCTGTGTGCCGTAAAAGTCAGCCACCGTCTCAGCCCATCACTGTCTGGTCCCGTCACATTACCCGGCGGCGGCGCCGGGCGGGGGGAGCGTCGGCGGCGTCGGGCCGCCACGCTGAACGGCGAGACGGACAGGCCTTTCTTGTGGGCTGTCAGATAACATCCAGCAAAACGACCTGCTGATTCTCCCTCGCCGGCGACACTCTGCCGGCGTCTCCGCCCTGACAGGAGTCACACCGGCGGGAATGAAAGACGGGGCCAACGACGGAGAGGAGGCACCAACACGCGGAGCGAGAAGGGGGGAGGAGGAAGAAGGAAGTGATTCACTTGGATTTTTAAACACACTTCAAATTTGATCTATTTTGTGAAAACATCCATCCAGCCGTTTCTTCCCTGTTCACGCCGCACAGGATTGCAGCGCCGACGTGGAGAACAAAGATTGTCAGACATCAACCCGTCTCTCCGAACTTCCTCCCGCTCCTGCGGTGGGACGCCCGAAAACAACTTGTTTTAATGTGAAAACAGCAAACTTCTGTTGCGTCTTTGGCTCTTTTGTTTACTTGACGACGATGTTGCGAGTCTCCGAGGACAGCATTGTCTTAAAACGGCTTCCAGAGAGCAACGCGTCTGGAACTCGCCAGGCGTCTTTACCATGTGAACATCGAACAGGCAACTTTTCCAAAAAAGCCGTACAAATATTTATCATAGGTCCTCGACTAAGTTAGCAAAATAAGTCAATAAGACATTTTTATCTTGGCACAGCCTACCTCATTTTTAAAAAAAGTATATATACATCTTTAAAAAATAAAATCTACAGGTTCTGGGTCAATCTCTCGCCTTATGAGTAAATCTCTGAGATGCTCCTCTTATTGTGAAGGAGTCGCAGCGTTTCCACCGTCCTGCTCAGGAACAATGCAGCCACTAATATCCCAAAGTTCATGAACTGAGATGCAAGGTTTTTCTCTGTTCACGAGCATTTTCTAGAGTTAGAGTTAAAAGTTGCAGCTGTAAATGATGGAAAACAAAAGCTGCTTTTGACGTTTGGTTTCTTCTCCTCAGCCAATGCTTTCCATTTGTAAAAGAGAGTTCTGATGAATTCATTGTTTTCCGCCGTCAACACTCATATCTACTTGGAGACATGTCTCCTTGGTTACGTTGTCCTCGTCAACATCTGTTTCTTTGGCAAACCGTACAACAAATACAAAGCGTGTAAAGCAAGAGCAGAGCTGCACACGTTGTGTAACATCCATTTAATCTTTATTTATTGTGAAAACACGGGGGGACGTGCAACATCTCCTGATGGAATCGTGTTTTGACTTTCAGGTTTATTGCTCTTTCGCGACAGATGATTTGCGGAAAGCCGCACGGAACAATCCACCTCAGGTGGCCGTGACTCACCTGGAGCGGGTTGTCGGTCCAACTCCAAGGCTGTCGGTTCGATTTCCAACGTGGCCTTCGCCGCTGCGAACGTTGTAAGAGTGTGAATGTAGCTCGACGGGGTGAAAAGGCGACGTCGCCTCGCTGCTAAGTTCCTGAAAACAGAGAGACGATGATGAAACGTAACGCTCATCTGCAAGCTTCCAGACCTGCATTTAAATGAGACATTATTGTCAAACTCCGCTGTATGCAAAGAAGAAAAGAAGCGTTTTGCATAAATATGATAAATAATCACGTTGAGCTTTGGCTGTGTAAGAACCCAAACACTCTGTGTTCACTGTTTCTTTCTCCCTCTCTCGACGATGTTCAGAGATGTTTACATAACTGCAGGACCTGTTCGGAGGAGTTCCTCCTCCTCTAATTGCAGATTGCCCAGCTGCTCTCTGATGGTGTCGCGGCGGCGGCCCGAGGCGAGAGGCTCCTCCACGGCAGACAGCTCGTCAAAATGATTGACAGGTCTTGATGCTGGACGTCGTCCAACTGAGGAGAAGCTGCAACACTAGAACTTTAGGGAATGTGATTCGAGAGACGACACTGAATTCGCCGGCGTCGAGAGCCGTCATGCGATAGGTGGCGGGATTATCTGTGTTGTTGTTGCACATTTGCTCCAGTGGCGGCGTGGTCCGTGTGGACACTGTCTGTGACTCGGTGGGTGGCCGATGGGAGCGCCGCTCGGGGGAGCAAAGAATCACGGCGTCCCCCAGCAGCGAGGAGGAACACAGCGAGACACGACAAGGGGAATTCTGCGCGAGAAAAACACCAGGGAAGACGGACCCGTGGTGGCGTGGCGCTCTGCTCTGAACTGTGAAACAAAACCTCCTCCGTCCTGCCAAGAAAAGCAGAGCAGAGCCCCACACACACACACACACACACACATTTTTCACTGCATCTATTCCCCAATGATTAATGACATTTCCATGAATAAGCACCGACCATTTCACTGGATTGTGCTCAGGCCAAATGGAGGCCTAAAGCAAGATGAAATTATGAGGCCTCCTTTGGCCAAAAGCCTTCAAACTGTCATCTAAACGGAGCAGCGTCATTAATTGTGGATGTTGTCTATTCAAAACAGGTCGTCTTCCACTCAAACATCCCACTCTGATCATGTGTGAAAGTTTCCCCCCGGGGGCGGGAGGCTTAGCCTCCATTCGCCCTCGATGGCGTGCGCGGCAGCTGTCAATCTTGATGTGTGAACGTGACCGATTGCGCGAAGCGCGTTGAGCTCATGTGTTCTTTCTCGCGAGTCCGAACACGAACCCTCCCGGGCGTTGATTGGTGGGATGTCGCCCGTCAATCATCATCACTCGACGACGGGCCTCATTAAGTAACGTGCGCGCTTCGCAAGCAGCACGTGTTTCCCCGTCGGAGGGATTGGCGGTCCTGATTATGCCATTTAATGGGGGGGGTTTCATTCCACAGCACCTGCACAGGACGCGAAGGAGGGAACAACATGTTTTTCCCGATGCGTGTTTCGAGTAAGAGGTCAGCCACTCTCTCACGGCCCAGATGTTTCTCGCTGGCGCTCGCTCTCCATAACTCAGGGCTCCACTTTTCCCCCTTTTCCCCAGCGCGCAGCAGCAGAGTCCGATTCTCTGCCGTAATGCTTCTCTTGTGCCAGCGAGCTTCGCCAACTTCCATGTGTCACCACCACTCCTCCACCACCCCCCCCCCCCCCCCCCCACCTTTTCTCTTCCCAAAAGCTTGGGTGAGATTTACTGTACAAAGGTAGGCTGTTGCATAATGCTTCCCTCCTTCCCGCTCGCTCCAAGTCAGCAACCAAAGTGTGTTTTTTCGGCGCACGCAGAGGAGATCCCCTGCTGTGATAATGCAATGCAGAGTTTTCAGGGTGGTTCCAGCATGAACTCCCTGCTCGTTTCACTGTGCATCATTAAGTGCAGGCGCAGATGAAGCGACAGACTTGGTCTGACTCTGCCGACAGCTTGTTTCATAACGCCGATTGTGTACAGCGACACAGTTCATTATCTGAGATCTGATACGAGCCAGTCACTCCTGATGTTATCCACTTAAAACAATCTGCTGTGTTTAATTTCCTCACTTTTTCTCTGGAATTACAGTCTCTATTAAAAGCACAGGTTTGTTTTTTTGTCCATCTGTTGAGGAGAAGTGTTCGGTCAATTTGCCCAAGAATAACCGCGGAAGCTGTAAAGAGCTTCCATCACTCTGCTATTTTCTTCCGTTGCAATCTGCGCGCAGTCATAAATCACGCAGCCCAGAGTGACTGTGTGCTCCCTTGTCGGCGTACACATTTCTCAAAGACGAGCAGAGCGACTTCGCCCGCGAGTCTCTGACCTTTGCATTTCATCTTTCCAGTTAATGCGAAGGCGCCACGCCAAACTAAACCCACTCAGATGATCATTTGCGGCATGAAGGAGCAGTAATTGTTTTCACTTTGACCCTTTGGCAGCAGTGAACACGCTGAAATTACAACAGAACATCACACGGTATTGTCACCCGATGAATACACAAACAAGATTCAGTTTAATGCTTCAGATGTGATTAAGTCCAAATTTCCCCTGTCTTCATTTGTAAAGCTTCATGTCATTTTATGACAAACTACTTCCAGCAGCAAATAGATATTTCTTATTTTTTGCAGTGCAAATAAATTCATCAATTAACCAGTTTAGATACAGATTAAAACAACCGTCATACAGTCGTGGTTCTGACTCCCTCAACGAAATAAATTCTATGAAGGGTCGCAAACCATCCATTGGAATCTTTAAATTGTAATTTATGGGAAATGAAATAAATTCAATTTACTCTTATGCTGGCGGAGCACGTGACATCATGAGCAGCATCAGTTTCCTTCTTGGTAAAAGTGAGATTTTTCCCTCAAATGTGAAGGAGAGAGTCGTCTGCATAGACTGGTTGCATTATATTAAGTGAAGTAAAAGAGGAGATTAGTGAGCAAAATATTGAACATGTGAACCACAGATTGTGACCTATTTTTTACGATTTGACTTTTTGGTTATCAGCATATTTGAACAATACTCATGTAACGTCAATGGAGGTACATAGAACAAGACAAAAGAAATAACTCCTAGGATTCAAGCCTATTTTTGAGAATTCTTCTTGAGAATGACATTCTATATATATTCTCATAATCTGTTACTTTTATAAAATAAATACTTTTATTTGTGGTGTAGTTTGTGTGTGTGACATAAAGTTACAGAGCAGTGGTGTCACAAATGAATCGTTCTTTTGGTGGAGATTGTGTTTTTAGCATGTAAAACAGATTACTTTGATGACGAACACCATCATGCTTTATTACTTCACTATTTCGATGCAGTTTGTTGCAGAAGTTTCCCACAGACACCAGAGTCATTTCCAAGTCTGAATTGTGAACGTTACCTTCCAGTCACATCTGTGCATTGTCCATTTTCCATGGTCTTTTCTTGGCGTATTCAGTCTTGGAACACTGAACAATTGTTTTCTTTCCATGTATGTAAATCAAGTTTTATTAAGCTCACTGGCTTTGTAGCCAAGAGTGCATCTCAAACCTCTTGGATGTCCGTGAGACATCCACTAAGTTACAAAGTATAAAATATGTTCTGCAATAAATATATGTATTACTATGAATTTATGAATATAGAATGTAAACACAGAAATAAAATATACGAGAAATGTTCCATACAATGATAAATATGCCATGGCACCTTTTTATGCGCTTCTGTTGGGTCGATTATTGCCGAACCAATCGCTGCACTGGAGCTCAGAGATCCTGACGGCCACAAATAAAACCTTCCTCAATATTTAAGTCCCACATCTTAAAGAGCTTAATCTCCTGCGTTAAGGAGGCAGGGTGAGTCAGCCTTGGACAGCAGCAGCTGCAGTTCTGCCGAACCTCTGCAGTTTCCCTCAAGCGATTGGCCTCTGCCTAAGCCCCGCCCCCTCCATTGGTTACTGTTGCTGATTCGGACAAGCCGTCGCAGCGCTGAGTACGTGTTTACATGGAAACCACACGCAACAGGTGCTATGGCTAGCAATTAGCGCTGTGCCAACTGGTAGTTAAATGCAACTGGTTCATTTGCATTTGGGGGCGGGGCTTAGCCAATGGTCAATTACGCAAGCAAAAGGCTATAGCTCCGGGGCACCGTGTCGGTAAATACACAGTTCTGGTATTGCGCTGCAAAAAAAAAAGAAAATCACAATTTAATGGAAAGTGTGAACCTTTGAAGGGTGCCGCCCGGCCAACTCCAGATGAACTTGTACTGAAAGTGGCTCCTGGACTGGAATGTGGTCGACCCCCCAGGTTTAGATCAAACCGGAACAGTCAGCTGTAAAACCAAAACATGGAGCCCAACGACACGAAACCTTCAATCCCATCGACGCAAAATCAGCTCATCCTTTCTTATATGAAGTATCACATCAGTGCAGAGCTTATGAGTTCTTTTCTTATTTTTCCTGTGTTTCTATTTTGAGTGTTTTTTTTTTTACATTTTACGAGCTTCATCCCCCGACTGGCTCACACCTTGTCACTGAAAGTACGATAGTTTTGGTCCGGTCAGAAATATTCCACTGGATAGCGGTAACACGACCCCCGCCGACGTTCGCCACGGTGGATTACAATCCAAGACGCCCACTCACAGGACTACTTTGCGATGCTCCATTGTCTGTGAACATCGTGAGAGATTCATTAAAGGCTCCCTCATTTCTCTGACAACTTAATCGCTGTAATTCGATTTGGCGTGAAAAGTACATTTTCTTACAGTGAGATCTCCATTGAAAAATCAAGAATGTTCACGACAGGCAGAAATTACTGGGCCGTTTCGAAATCACCGGGTAAAATCGCTGACTGCATTACAGACAAAAGATGCGTGAAAACGCAGTTTGACCCGACTCCCCGATGTAAAGAGCAAATGTCGTGATGGAGGGTTCAGGCGGATTCCTGCTGGGTTTTTTTTTTCCTTCTTGGAGTTAATCGTTTTATCTCTGTTGTGGTCTCTGGCAAATGTCATAATCAAAACCACATTAGGAGCATCTAATTCCACAAACTCATTACAACGGTTCTGCTTTCAATCAGCCAGACGAGTCCGACTCTCCTCTAAACCTCTCTCCCCACCACGGTCAACATGTGGAACAAAACAATGTTCAGCAGCTAAAACGTTAAGTGGAGAATACATAATGGAGCTAAATTACTAACGGAGAGACTGCACATGAAGTCTTGAACAGAAGTTTATGTTTTTGTGTCTGGGCTCATTCTTCTTTAAAGGAAGGGACTTAAGTCTGAGTGGGATTGAAAAATAAAGAAGAAAAAGTGCAGCTCCCCATGAGGGAAACTAAGACATTATGAGGTGAGGACATGTTTTGCGGTGAGGTTGTGGAGAGGTTAATTCCAGGGGAAGGGTTAAGGAAATAGTAATTAGTGGTGGGGTTGGGATTTGAATGCAGGAAATGAATGTAAGTCAATATACTTTCCCCGTAATGTATGGAAACATAACATTGTGTGTAACATAACATGGGGTCAAGCCCCCTTTTACACAAGTATCAAGTGAACACACATCATTGTTTTTTATTTTCCTTGTTTAACCTGTACGGAAACGGCAGAAATCCTGAAAGCATGTGCAGAAGAACTATTTTGTGCATATGCAGCCGTAGCGCTTCAGAAACGTTGTGTTTTACTGTTTCCATAGAGACCGGAGTATTTTTAAAAAGGTTCCACCTTGGGAATTGTGTTTTCATTAAGTCCTTTAAACGGAGGCCCAGCAGTGTTCCCAATTTCTCGTGAAAATGTTGCGTAAACGGGACCCAAGTCCATTTACTTCATGTTTGTTTGGTGGTTCATGTGTGTAAATATCTGAGGGATTCCACCAAACTGTTTGCGATGTTCTCTGCCACCCTCACCGCCTGGACAAGCAAACAATAGACTTTCAGTCCGTGTCGGTAATCAAATTATTCCCATCATTATTTCTACTGCCACCATGTAATCATTGTTCAGATGTGTAGTCACTTATAACTTCACCTTGATTTAGGAAGATGCTCTATAATCTTCAAATCAGAAGAAACAGAAAAGACAGCTC
Organism: Blennius ocellaris; assembly: GCF_963422515.1. Lineage (NCBI taxonomy): Eukaryota > Metazoa > Chordata > Actinopteri > Blenniiformes > Blenniidae > Blennius > Blennius ocellaris. The sequence goes on from NC_137657.1 coordinate 4,714,576, forward strand.
CCATAACGTTTGAATATATTTAATCAGCTAATCACACTTCCTGTGGCTGCAGACTATTTCTCATCTTGTTACAACCAAACTGAGAAATTGTGTTTCTGCCAAGAGGAACCAGTTGCTCCTCTTCAAGTAAACTGGATTTTAATTGAATAAGCACCATTTTCCTTTAATAGTTGTGTCTATAATGTGTGAATATTGCCGTTTGATAAAAGGAAGCAAATGATATAATTTCCATGAGATGAGAGTAATACTGTTGAACCGTTATTGTGATTTATTCTAGTATGTTATATTGGAAGTTTTGTCGCAATCCTTTGAGACTTCCGCTGACATGCGATTTACACAGGAAGTGAAGTGTTTTATTGTGGAAATGCTGAAAACTTGTTTTTAAAAACGGTTGTTTTACCGCGTCCGTGTCAACGAGGAAAACCTGATGAATGGTTATGAAATAAGAAAGTTGACGAAAGAAATGTAATGATAGTAGCAACATTAACCTTTGGAACATTTTAAGCAAATGCTAAAGCTAGCAACCACATTTTGAGCAAAACGTAGACAGAAGCTTTTTAACGTCATTTTAAAGAAATGAGATGTGAATCTTGTAAAATGTTGAAACTCTTATTTCATAAAACATTCATAGGGGAACAATTTTTACTTATTAAAGTGTTTTAAACTCTGGCTTGATCTGCGAAAGCTCAAACATAAATACATACATGTGGAAGCTGATCCACTGACGAGACTGAGGATCATGACAGGTGTGCAATGTCGCACACGTTATCGGTTTAGTGCTTTTGTCTTAATCAAAGTGGAGATTTGAGCAGTTCATAAATTGTGCTGTTTCTTTTGATGCCTCTGCAAACCTTCGCATTGTTTATTTTTTTGGTCTCTAATGCAGCTGCTGAGATATCGGTGATGCTACCATGAATGCCAAAAAAAAAAAAAAAAACTGGCATTAGCCTCAAAGCCATGCTGTCAGGGTGAGTTTGTAGAAACATGCATAATGCAACAGACAAAGGAGGAGTTTTCTGGGTATTTCACTGTATTCTGCACCCGAATGTTTCATTAAAATTGGCTTTGTGTTGAGATTGTAGTCATTTTCTGGAGCAATAGTGTGTTTTTGTGGAAAAAAATAGAATTTTTCTGGAGATGAAATTGGGCTGCATGTGGCCCCGGAACTAAAAGGTGTTTGACCTGGTCTCAAGGAAGCAAATGTCACCGGTGGTGCCATTCTTTATAAATTACCCACAAAGTGCTTCTGCTTCAATATTCTTGACTCTTAGAGTGTTTTTTGTTTTTTGTTTTTTTTCCTTCCTGAACAATCCCCGGCACTTTCCCTGACAACCTCCGTGTCACTTGTGAAATGATTCCCTCCACCTCCCCCCGTCTTGTGTCACCTGGCCTCTCGCTGCCCTCGCAGCATTTACCTCCTCCTGAAATGACTTGAACCTGTCGCTCCTGATCCCGCTGCTTCTCGTTCAGTCACTCAGCTCACAGACGTGCTGTCAGCCGTTGCATCCCGTCGAAGTACGACAGCCTCTGTCATCGCCTGACTGCTCAGAGTCCCTCCTGCCAGAGACTTTGTGTTTGCATTATTGTGCTTTACCGGCCATCCAATATGTCCAGGATTGGTGGTTTTATCACCGGCTTTTGGCTGCAGTCACCATTATAAATGGTGATGTATTGATATTTGTGAAGATTTGTGACAATGCAAAGCACCTTGACGAGGTGCAAGCTCTCGAAATATTTGGTGTCAAACTACCATTTATCCATTGTGTGTTGGAAGTTGGAGGTCAGGTCAATCATCAGTTCATCTCTGGGCCGACAGAGGGAATGTCATGTTTACATCCATTAATAACTCCGGGCAATTGCATATTTACCTTGTCCTATTCGTTCTCGGTAGAACATTATTATTATAGAGCATCTTCCTCCTCTAACATCAGATTTTAGAGCATCTTCCTCCTCTAACATCAGATTATAGAGCATATTCCTCCTCTAACAGCAGATAATAGAGCATCTTCCTCCTCTAACATCAGATTTTAGAGCATCTTCCTCCTCTAACATCAGATTATAGAGCATATTCCTCCTCTATCAGCAGATAATAGAGCATCTTCCTCCTCTAACATCAGATTATAGAGCATATTCCTCCTCTATCAGCAGATAATAGAGCATCTTCCTCCTCTAACATCAGATTATAGAGCATATTCCTCCTCTATCAGCAGATAATAGAGCATCTTCCTCCTCTAACATCAGATTATAGAGCATCTTCCTCCTCTAACATCAGATAATAGAGCATCTTCCTCCTCTAACATCAGATTATAGAGCATCTTCCTCCTCTAACAGCAGATTATAGAGTTTAAAAGGTGTTCTGTATCGGCTGGATGATCCGTGAGTTCATCCGGCGATCGTGGAGGTCATCTGAGATCTGCACCATTTCATGCGGCGTCTTAGTTGCGGTTTCTGTAATATGCAGATTTACATTAACCCACCACCCAACCCCCCCCCCCAACCTGGAGGCCTAGCGGATCGCTCTTCATCCCATCCTACAGACACACAAACCATCCCATCATGGTAAGGTAGTGATGTCGGCAGAAACGACAAATCGTCAATCTCGAGGGTCTTTGGATTGTCAGGAAACCAAAGTACCTAGAGACGAAAAGATCAAAATAACCCTGCAAAAGTGAACCGAGCTGCGATTGAAGTGTATCATTTGGTCAAACATTATATGTGGTGTTCAGTAAGAGCCACAGTCTCTTTCCTTTCCATTCAGTGGTTGAATAACGAAAAGAAAAGAAAAAAAAAAAAAAAAAGTCAGACATTTCTCCACCTCTGCACCACAAATGCTTTTGAAATCCAGAGGAGCGACTCCGTTCAGAGGAGCGCCGTCCACAGAAAGGCGACAGCACAACACCATTGTGCTCCTGCTTTCTCCGGCACAATTGTCAAGGTGGCTTAATCCTCCCACGCAGCGCCGGCACCTCCGCCCCCCCCACCCCACCCGCCCCCCAGCCAACAACCGCCTATTGAGAGTCTTTCTCAAGAGAAGCGAGATGGGTTTTGTTCATTCCCCAAAGCTTTTGTCAGCGCGCAAGAGGGAGGCGCGAGCCGAACAGACAGGCGATGTGCAGCAATGCAGCAGCAGCAAGTTTTAAAGCCGCTCGCCGCTGTGCCACTGCACATCGCCTCGTGCATCTCTAGCTGTGTATTTGGGGCACTCGTAGTCCACATTTTGTCAAATGAACAATACATTTATCCAGCTAATGGTCGTTATCCTCGCGGGCACAGCTTGATGCCACTAATGCCTGCGCGGGCGTCCGCCTCCAAATGGAGCAACCGCATTTGTCGTCTCCTGGGATCAGTCCACACCAAAGCTGGGGTTGTTTTGGGTTTTTTTTTTTAACGGCGCCGTGTTTCATGTAAGACGCTCCGAAAAGTCAACGAAATATAAATGGGAATAACTTTCAACAGTTTTCAAGTGAAAAAAAAAAAAAGATAGGCGATCCTTTGTTGTTTATATTCCGAGAACTTCCTCCTCCTCCATATGCATTTTTAGTTTTGGCATCTGGGTCAGCACAAACATCTTGCAGAACAAGCTGACTCTATAACATTTAAATCAGGGCTTTATGGAGGAACATAGCATCTGTTAGCTGAGGCGGACTATTTATGACGGCAGAATGAAGCTTGGGCTAATGAGAAGCTCTTCTGATGTCACTGACACACATCCATACTGACAAGATGCAAATATTCACTGTTCTGCAGCTTGAAAAGACATTCATAATGAAGCCTACTTCTAAATATACGAGGTTTACTTTCTGAGGGCCCGTCCACACCAGGAAACCGGTTCACCTTAACCTGCTGTTTCTGGCCTGTCGTCCACATGAGGCCAGTTTTCGGAGCACCAAGACAGGTTGTTTTTTTTTTTTAATTCTACAACCCTGGTATTTCTGTTCTATCCATGTTTTTTGGGGAAAGCAGTGTTAATAGAAATAGAAGCAATAAAGCCACTGTTGAGCTTGGTGAAATAGAGGCAGCGGTTTGTACTTAAGCTTCTAAAGGGATCTCTGGGAGCTGCTTCGTCTCCACAATCCAACAAGTGACAGTGGGAGTGAAGCCGACTCCCGGGTCATCGTCAGCAGGGTTTTAATTAGCTTCTCTGGCTCCGTCCTCCAGATGGACCCGGTGCAGAAAGCCGTCCTCCATCACACCCTCGGCCTCCCTCTCACCGCCAGGAGGAAGCACGTCTCCTGCAGCGTGTGCCAGCTGAGGTTCAACTCACAGGTGAGCGACTTCTCTCCCGACGGCTCTGGGGGGCAGGAAACAGTCCGTACCACATCACAATCAAAGAATGTGCTTGTTTTCTAAGTCCACCCGCTCTGCCTCCGGCCACATTAAAGCTGTGAGACGATGCCAAACATATGTTGTGTAAAACACCATTAAAAAGGTACAATATGATGCAAATAAAAAAGTAACAACATTTACGTTGGATTGTTTCCGTTTATCTTGGAACTACATCTGAGCGCGGTTTAACAAGGCTCTATTTTTCCTGATTTTAACTCTATTTCCATAACGGCACGCCAGGGAGCTTATGGGGGTCAAGGGTCATAGTCAGGGAACCGCAGTGCTGCCCCGTCCAAGGTGGGACTCAAACCTGCAAAATTGCCAACTCACATCCGCTTCTTCAGACAACCATGAGTAGCATCTATGTTCGGCCACGTGCGGGAGCTGTTTCGTTGTTTTTGTAATGAAACTAGGAGTAGACAACAACGGTGGATTGTCATTTGGTTTCTCATCAATAAAACAACCAAGTCTCAGGAGACTCTGGGAGTCATGACACCCTGGAGGCAATTGTTGTTGTTGTTGTTGTTGTTGCCCATTTGCAGTAGCAGCATTTCCACCATCTACACACAGATGGCTTTGGAACCATTTTCTAGAAGTTGCGTTTTCAGTGCACTGTCATTGCCTGAAATTGGAAAGTATGTTCATTCACCTTCCAAACAGACATATTTGAAAGATGTTTTTTTTAATTAATTTGTGGGACAACCTGCAATAAACATAATTAAAATAAAATGTTATTTTCCAATGCAGCATTGGGACATTTGTCGCTAATAAGAATCATTACAGCAAAAGATGCAATCAGCCGAACACATTTTATATGCAGCATTGCAACATGTTTGTTTTTTTTGCAATATCCCACATGTGCAGTGTTTATGACAGACGTGTCAGGGATTGCAGGTGGACCCAAATGCAGACTCGCCAGGTTGCATAATAAACGGAGTTAATTACAGAAATAAAAATCCACGAAGGTCAAAATACAACCGACCGGGACGAAACAGGTTGACGTAATGAACTGACATAGACAACAGCGAACGGGAGGCTGAAACACTCTGGGAAAGGGAGAACACAGGTGGAACTCATGACTACAGATCGGTGCACACAGAGGAAGAAGCCAATTGGATAATTGAAAAGGTGAGGTGAGACGCACGAGGGCAGAGGCCCACAGAGGCCCTGCCAAGACGTAGGTCAATAATCTCAATTAAATCAAAAGGCGCATCTGACAGGAGCCCCTGGTACTCCCGGGTTCTCCGAGCAACAGAGACGCTGAGCTCACGTTCACCATTTTCTTAACGAAATGAAAAACACCAAAACACACGGCACTGCCTCTTTCAGGCCAACTTGTTCTCCTCGTGCTTCTATCTTCTTTCCCTGGCGCCTTTGCAGGCGGGCGTCTCCTAACTGTCTCAGTCGGTCCTGCTCGAGATACATGCAGTGGAAAGAAAAAAAAAAGCTAAAGCAGAAAAAGCTCTGCACTCTAATACAATAACATAATGCATTTGTTTTTCATTTGTCCTGCTTTACTTTCAACCACATCAAAGATATAATTTTACTGCTCGACCTATTTTGCTTGAAGAAGCTGTGCTCTTTAAATAAAGCCAAACATGATGCAATAAACTAACTTTAATGGCTCCTGGGAACAATTTAACTTCAGTTAGAAAAGTAAATGCTTTGTGATTTTCTTTAAAGTCACTTCAGATGAAATCTGCATCTTGCAAATGTTAAATACTTCATTAGTCTTTCAGGAATTTGTTGGCTGTTTTTAGTTTCTCAGATATGAAGTGTTGAATATAAATAGTCTTGTCTTGGCCAGTAATTCTTACTAAACATCTATGATTGTGCTCCACCAGTGTATTCTTGCATCATTTAAAAAAAAAAAAATCCATTATGAACACGGACACACTAGGCCACACAGTTCTATTTCACACGTCAACATGTTTTTAACCATAAGCGAGTTCCTGACACATGAAAAGAACAGATTTGTGTGTCAGTCAAGAATCCTGAGAGGAGCATTTAGAAGTCGAGGTTCGCCGACGTGCCTCACAGTGAGAATATTCCTCCCTACGAGTCAAACCGCTACCGGGGGGCAGCCATGTTTGTTTACCGGCGCACGAGCAGAAGGAAGTATTTACTGCGCCTGTGAAAGAAACGTTACGAAACAAAACAAAAGTCACGGATCTGAACGACTGTGTCGTTGTAAAGTTTAGCAGACACACAGTTTTCCTTGTCCTGCAGACAATTCATACTCCATCAGAACAGTGCGGAGTCCTGCTGGACCAAATGACGTCACTGCCGAGTTGTCTTCTTGTTCTTATGGTTTCAAAAGGGGAGTCTGCAGGGGCCTTCATTCTCCCCAAATTTTAAATAGAGGAATCGATATGTGCAAGCGTGACTCCTCCAACTCCTCTTTGGGTACGACGCTACTCGTGGTGTGAATCACCAAGCGCACACCCAGTAATTCAGTATGCAGGGCGTGGGTTTGTTCGCAGTCCGGATGCACACCGTCGGGGAAATCTGGTCATCTTTGGCGATGATTGTTAAACTGAAACTCTTGTGATCACAACTGGGGTTAAGTTTCTGTGATTAAACGTCTTTAAAGCTCGTCTCCCACGTGGGAACAACCTGTTGCGTTCCGTGGTGCACCTGTTAGGAAGGCATTGCCTCTTCACACCTCGCCACTATCTCCATTCATCCTCCAACGCAATTAAAATCCTCACAGCCTTATTAGGAGATAAGCAGCGGGACGCTAGAGGAAGATAAAGGACAGGGAAATGAAGGAAAGGAGAGCTCGGGGGAGCAGCTATTGAGGGGAACCTTGTAAATAGAAGGGATGTGGGTGAGCGTGAAAGTGTCAGAGGCGGTGAAGGCGCCTCCGCTAACCGGTGTTGAAATGTTGGCGTCCACAGTGACAGAATCTGACGGAGACGTCATGAACATCAGGCGTGTTTTGATTTGAGCGGGAGATCCTCTGCAGAGACAGCTGTCTGGCTCGGAGCGGCGGGGTGTCCATCACCTCGCAGCGGGCGACGCTGGATTTCTCTTTTCCCACCCGCCTCTGAGTCCACAAAAAGAGATTTTTTTTTTCAGGACAGACGCTCGTCTGGAGGTTCCACCTCCGACGACTGATGTATTAAAAGAAGATGTTTTCTCGATGAGATTAACCAGAGACAGGCGGAACGCGGCGTGAGCAGGCTGGAGCTGTTCGGCGGGGGGAAATCAAATCAAATCAAACAATTCGTCATCCACGATGGTGGTTTGGTTCAAGATCTACCATGTGTTGAAAAATCATTGGCAATTTGGATTAGTTACATAAAAGTGAACATGTGTGTCTGTTTTGGCCTCTGACTTGCTCAGACGTTGTATCATGTCATCTTAAAAGCCTAAATGTGCTTCTTTTACGCATTTGAATCGTTGCTCATCAACACATCTTGTGGAGGGCGGTGCTCGTTCGAATTTTCATGTGGGAAAACGTTTCCAATCCAAATATCGATGAAACAGTTCAATTAAATTACCACCTTAAAACCTACTTTTTTCTCTTTGGCCTTCGACTTCTACCTTCTTATGCTTTAAATTCTATTTCTGTTTAACTCATCTGTTTAACAAGCCATGTTTTTATCCCTTTTAATTTGCTTTAACTGCAGTTGTTTTATTGTATTTTCTTTGTCTTTTATTTTATTCTTAATATTTGATCCACTGTGGTGTCTTTAAATGTGCTTTATAGACACAGTTGGATTGGGTTGGAAGTTTAATATGCCTTTAGTTTGTTCCCAAGTAGATAGCTTTATTCTTTTTCAGGCCAGTTTTTAAAAACATTCCTTTCACACATTTCGATGATGTTCTTCCGTGTTCGTCAGAAAGGCTTTGGAAGATCATCGTAAAATATTTATATATTCATATCCATGCCAGATCACGTTACAGATATTTTTAGTGTCCACACATATTCACATAGTATTTATTTGAACAAACCAACATTTCTGTCCTCTTCTTTGCGCTTTCAGCTTGTGAAGCAAGAGCAATGCTGCTCAACACCGCCCCCACAGGTCATCGGTGGTACTCAGCAAATCTGTATCTGTATTTTGCATCAAGCACATTTGGACCTTAAATTTGTTGAAGCGGTGCGATGGACCGATCTGTGATGATTACATCGTCATGAACACTTTTATCTCATTCATTCAGGTTTTAAATCTGCACTTATGTTGAACGAGAAACCCAGTGGT
>NC_137657.1:4728112-4798112 GCF_963422515.1 Blennius ocellaris
CCCTTATAAGGTACAAGTTACACTGGATGGATGATTGCGATGGGAATATTGCTGCCAGACAGGTTCAATAACAGGAGTAACATGCTTTTTTTTATATTTATATATATATATTCCCTTCAGGCAGTTTTTTATTGACCTTCACATTCTCTCTCGCTCTCTCTCTCTCTCTCTCTCTCTCTCTCCCTCTCTCTCTTTCTCTTCTTATTGCCTGCTGCTTTGAAATCCTCTCACTACCTTCTATCTTGTGTTTGGAAAATTGAAGCATTTCACCTTGATGAGTAGAAGACATTTCTCATTAGTACAATTAAGCTGCAGCTGAATTGTGCTCCATCTATCATCCCTCATCCATCCACCCATCATCCATCCATCCATCCATCCATCCATCCATTTTTGTGACTTTCCTCCAGATCAAGTTTAAATATGGCCACAAAAAACGTTTAACCTTTAAAATGAGGTGAATGCAGGTTATAAACTTTAATATACAGTTGATAGACATACAAAAAACTCTATCTTATTATATTGTAGTATTTTGCATTGATGAAGTTTCTAATACAATTCCGGTGAACATTTCATTGCATTTGACTTGTTTCTTTGACTTTTTTTTTTTTCTGTAGGTAATTTTGACGTTTTAGCAGTTTTAACTGTTTTGGCTCTTTTTTAGCAATTTTTTTAATTTTTTCTTACCTTATTTGTCTTTTTTTATGACACGAGACGACGCGACACAAGACAATACCATACCAGATGATACGATACTAGATGATACCATACCATACGAGACGAGACAATACAACACCATACAAAACAAAAGATCTTAAATTCCTCAACGAAAGGGAGCTGTAACAACATAAAACATATAAACTCCGCCGCTTTATCTCAAATAATAATTTTCCATTGAGAATTAAAAGCAAACTGTAAATAACAAACAATCAAATAACTATAAAGCAGGCGGATGTCATAAGAATAACACTATTCAGTTCAACAGTCAAACTTTTGAATTGCATAAAAAAAAAGTTCAAGCACATCGATCAGCCTCAATAGTAAAGGCGTTTTGCACAGTGCAGCCAATTTGCACTTCAGTGCGCCACTCCTGTGTATTACGGTACAATCAACCGCTGCAGTTTGAATACTTTTGCAGTAAAACTTCCCGCTGTCGGTTCCACAGAGCAAGACTGTGGTTCACCTCAGTTTACATTCACTTTAATAGAAAAAAATACAGGTTTCCAGGAAAATTAAGTGTATTCAGCGGGAGCCACAGCTTGTTCTCTCTCAATACTTTCATTTTCAATATTTCTGCTTTATTTTTGTAATTTCTGATGACAGACTTGAACTCCCTTGGCATGAAATATACCAGTTGCAAGAATTTCTGCCGAAATTCTGCCCGTTTTTAGGCTTTTTTCTTTTCAGCTGTTTATCGCCAGAGGCGCAGTGCTGCTCCACTTCTCTCGCTCGCTTTAAAGCGCAGCGAAGGTGTTGAGTTGGATTCAAGTGAGGTGACGCGCTTGACGAAGGTCGTACTTCGCGGTGGAGCATTGCTCTCTGCCGAGCTTCAGCAGGCCAGAAGACAAGTTGTCGGCCAGGATTTCATATTTGCAGGTGCTCGTGGTGACGGATTCCCACCTTAGTGTTTCACTGTTGGGATTCCTGCAGCAGCAAAAAAAAAAAAATGCATTCTGGGTGCCATGTTTGGATCTTCCTGCTTGAGTTTTTGTACAAAATGCAGTTCTGTCATGTCGGAACCACAACTGTCACACCAAGATCGCCTGTTGGAGTTCTTACAGCAGCACAGGTTTCACGTTTACACAGCGACATTTTGAAAACGACATCCGTTTACACAGAGGAGACAGAAACGCTGAAAACAATGTAGTTAGCATGCTAGGTCGTTAAGTGGCGCTGTTGTTGGGGAAGGTTATGTTTCTGTCTGTGTGTTTATTGATTTATTGGTTTGTATGCATGTATTTTAACAAGTTTTTGCAATAAAGTCTTAACCAGAATTGCATGAAATTGCATCTTCAGGGATCATTTGTCATCATCCGAACGCCAAACCATTAGATTTGGTGATGCTAACGGCTAACCGTTTCTGAATAAATCTCAAAAAGCGGATGAGTGAGGCACCTCAAAGGAGATCAGCGTCTGTTGCCATAGAGACGGTCCTTGCTCAATGTTTCTTTCACACAATGCTAGTGCTAGTTAGCATCAACATGACCTCATGGCTAACATGCTAGTGATGCTAACTCGGTTCTGTGAGGGAATGTGGCGTTGGCGAAGGTCTGCGTTCTACCGAGTGTAGCTCTAGTTTCCGTTTTCCCTTCGAAACATTGTCGCCTACAGAGTGATGTCATTAGCATCTTCTTCCCTCGTCCCCTTTGTGATTTTGCGTGAGGACAACGTCTTCGTGTAGCAGATATCATCAAGTTCGTGAAAAAGAGCCTCGTGAATTTAACTAATTTGATCAAAAAATAAAAAGACAGCTTGCACCTGCCTTGTTGGTGTTGACCCAGTTTTGAGGTTGAATGTAATGTGAATCAGTTGCTTCCAAGTTGCCTCACTTGTTCCACAACCACATGGCAAGAGAAAACCAGAGGCACAACGTCGGCTGTCGTTATACTTCGTCCACGGTTACTTCACGGTGGAGGAGTCATCTGCGCCTTCTACTGAATTGTACAAGTATCAGCGTTTGGCATCTGCAGGGCATCAACAGATTCTTGTCCGGCTGCAGCCGCAGAATGAAATGAATGAAATGAAAAACGAAAGAAACAAACAAAAGAATTCGTTGATTCTTCTGTCGCCACGTGGTCAAACCCTGTAGCACAGACCATTTCTCCTCAACGCCTAATATACCGGGCCGGTCCGTCTGTCTCCTGAATAATTTGCTTCCCGTTCAGCTACGTCATAAACGCGTCATTACCACAGATGCCACCGTGGGGCAGTGTAGCATGGATTAGGTCAAATGCGACCAGCATTTAAAACAATAAACAAAGAACACGACAGAAATGGTGGATCCATCAGGAATGATTTGTGTTTCGGGAAGATGAACTTGTTTCTTCATCCACTGAAGAAGAGACTGCATTTTCTACATGAAACCTTTGACACGGTGTCCGAAGCTGCTGTCTGATTCAGCGCCACCGTGTGGAGGAGGGATGCAACGTGCAGGAATCACGTGAGGCCAAACGGGTATTAAGAAATAATCGTGGTGTGGGAAAATGAGCAAACCTTTAATCCGGCAAGAGGACGACGATTCACCAAGCGTGTTGAATAGGAAGAAAACGTATCCTTTGACATCGTTTTGTCTAAATCTCAATGTCAGAATGTCAAAAATCTAAGAACGCGCTGCACAGCAGCTGGTTCATGTTTCTCATCAGTCCAACGTGGGAGGAAGTGTCCAGCCTCACTTTACTCTTTGATACGAAAAAGGCCACGCGGAGTAAAATCCAAGTAACTTTTTGCAAACACTTGTTCATACTTGTGTAGGACATGAGCCATAACACTCAGACCACCTGTCTGGTTTGTGTCTCTTTGGAGCGAGAACGAGTTGAAGCATGAAGCTGCTCCAGACCTCTGAGGGCGTCCCGTCACTCACACGGTGCCAACACATCATTAAACTCCGGGGAGTTGTTCTGCTGGACAAAAAAATGATGGAGTGGTTTTCATGTTGGGTCGGCAGAGGGTCGTCTTGGTCCCCTCAGTACAGGTGACGGTGCGGTAAATCTACACTCTATCGGGCGAAATGCTGTTAAATTAAAAGAGACGAATGAATCCCTCTCGCACGCAGAACGTGGGAAAAGTTGCGTTTTCCCAAAAGTTGAGGCAATTTTCCAAAAAGTTCCACTTTGAAAGCAATGAATGCATGAAACGAATGAAAACGTGTCGGTGTAACGAAGGGTTGACGGTGACGAGGACGGCGATGAAGACGGTGATGTGAACACACTGGGGGAGAAGTGTTGAAGGACTTTGACCTCCAGGCTACAAAAGCTGTTTTTTTCCTTCCTCTTGTGATTCGCAGCAGCTTTGTCCTCCTTGTCATCGGGCGTATGAGCTTCCTCTGGAATGTTCTCCACTCTCCTTAATGGAATTAGCCCCACCCGTTTTTGTTTACGCCATGATGAGTGTCTCGCCCCAGGACTTATTTTGAATTTGCACTGTCTGCACACCGTCTGTCCAAACCCGGGTTTGAATCTATTGTCGGACAACTAGAGGAGAATAAATCCTGTGCAATGTACTTTTACATACTGTTATTTCTAAACGACATGTTATATGTTTCATAGATCTAGTGTATGTTTAGCATTGCATCATATGGCTTTGTTTCTCTTTGTTGTTCTAATAATGGTAAACAAATTGAACAAGCGCACTTGTTTTTCGATGAAAAAGCTCAGTAGGAAGCTGCATATAAATATCTTGAAGTGAAAATCCACAAAAAATATTGGCATAATGTGTAAAATCAGATCAGTATTAGATCAAAATCCACCACTCCAACTAACAGGGTGAAAAATATGAGTCGTGGACGATAATCAAATGTACATCGTGTGCTTTTGTGTCAAATATACTAAATCGTCCTTCCAAATGTGTCAAATATACTGAGAAATCCAATCCTTTCAAGTCTATAATGCTGAAAAAAATGTGTTGTGGACGAGACGTTTGAATCCCCGGTTGTGGAAGGAAGTGGAGAGAAACTACTAGTCCTGCAGTCCAAAAACCTACATTTGAAGCTCATTTTGATGTAAATGTTGAGTGTGTGGTTGTCTGCCTCTGCCCATTGTTTACCTGGGATCGGCTCCAGCGCCCCGCGACTCCAAACTGCACGGAAGTGTGATGGATGAACGTACGCCGCCCTGTTTATTTTAAATTACATTAGAGTCAGGTTCCCCACTCCTTATAGACGACTCTAATCCGATTTCGAACAGATGATTTTAACAACGCAGTGGAAAGACAGGGTCACAAAGTTTCGACTTGAAATGAAATATCTATTCTTGAACCGTCGTTTGGTGAGTAAACATTGACTCTGACACGAAACCCCCTTCAGCAACATCTTATGTGGGAATAAGTGGATTTGAACGTAATGCTATCGAGGGGAAAACACAAATATTCACCAGAGCGCCCGGCGTCTGTCTGCAGGCTGGTACCAGGGACAAATGTATTTTAAGAACGAGCCTATTTCCATTTTCCATGTGGTTCAGACATCAATCACAACACATTTGAGTCACACAGTGAATCAGTCTGAGGAGGCTGCCCACCCCTTATATATATATATATATATATATATATATATATATATATATATATATATATATATATATATAAATATATATATATATGCGTTCACTTATGCACTTTTATTTTTGAATGGCAATAAAGATCTATCGCTCTCTATCCATCTATCCCTCCAGTTCATCCACTTTTAGCAATCTCAGCTCTTTTGCCTTATTTAGCCAAAAGATTAGACTCTTTTTTATAAAAAAAAAAAAAAAAAAAACAAGAATAAAAACAAAACAGTGTGGTCTGCACATAAAATAAAACATTGAATTTTCTGAGAATTTCCAGGTTTGTTGGGTTTTTCTTGGTCAAATACTGTGAAATGACTGTTATATTTGGCACTTTGCAAATAAAATTGGAATTGCATTGCAATAGAAGCCACTTGTAAAAGGTGACTGCTTCTAAAAGTAACTTCCTTTACAAGGTGAAATTCACCTGCTGCTCTTGTAACCCCCCCCCACCCCCGACCCTGTAACTTATTGTATTCTCCTGGTAAAACGGGCTGCACAACTTTATTACTCTGAATCTGGGTCAGAAAGATTTATGGCTGGCTAAAAACAGCTCAATACCATGAAGAAAAGTACAGGATGTATCCAAGTGCGTACATAGAAAAGGGCAAAACTGTGTCTTGAGTTAATTAGCAGAGCGAAACCAAGGTGTTTGGCTCCGATTTGATTCAAGTTATTGTTTGAATTGAAGAAAAACAGCTGAAGCCGTTTCCCCCTGTTTGTTGTTTACGGGAGAAGTGGGTCGTTTTATTTTGAATGAGCGATGAAGCCAGAACTTTCTTTGTTGACGACTTTTCGGGGGTGTTCCCCCTCAAGAGGTTCCAGATTCCTGACCGAAGCCTTCCTTCATCTGAGCCGTTGGCTCTTCCTCTTGTCTTTCCAGTCTTGAACAAGCCTGATTCAAGCCACACTGTGAGTGTCAGCATGTCCACGTAAAAAAGCTTCAGATTTACTCACCCAGATGTTTTCATCCTGGTATTTTAACACTGCCAGCAAGCCACAAAATCACACCAAAAAAATTCATAAAAATAATCAAATATTGAGGTTTTTTTGATACTCAATCATTTAAGAGCTCGTTTAAAACCTGATCTAGTTTCCTCAACTAACTTCCAGCAGATCGTTTTTTAATGCTTGTAAATGTTTTTTAATAAAAACGACTAATTTAAATACTCCTGTTTGCATGTAAATGTACAATGGATTTCACTTATGCAGCATGTTTACACTGCTTGACCAGCCCACGTTCTATAGATTATAATAATGTTTAATTTGTACACACATTTTTGCAAATATCTGATAGAATAATTTCTATGTAAAGGTGGTAAAAGTTAGTAGTTTTCGTCGATGTATTCTGCAGCAGTACAATACTACTTTCAGGGGATAAAACTGCCCTCAAGATGTTTTTTTTTTTTACTGTGTCACAATAAAATGTCCTTTCAACTCTTCAAATGTGTTTTTTTTAAACACATTTGAAGTCACTGCACTTCCTGTTTCATTTCACCGCGTTTAGGTCGGCTCAAGGTGTGTGTGTGTGTGTGTGTGTGTGTGTGTGTGTGGGGGCGTCGGCATATTTACGGTGCCTGATGGATAACGGCGGCATTCAAACCGTGACCTTTCGCTTTCCAGAAGCTTCTCTATAAATCCCCCGCTCGCCGCTGCAACGCCGGGTTTTGGTTCTGACGTCTTCTGCTCGCCGAGCATCCAAGAGGCAAAAAACCCCCAAATGGGCCTCCTTCCGAGTTTTAATCACGCGTGTGCCAGACCCGGAGTTCGGGACGCTCTCCCACTTCGCGTTCGACACTCGTCCGCATCACCCGTGACAAACAGCAGGTTACGTCTCCGGTTCCCGGCGGGTGATGAACGGGAGCCCAAAGGAGAAGTTTCACAGCAGGACGAGATGTGCACTGCCTGTTATTTTTTTTTTTTTTTTGGGGGGGGGGGGTTTGAGAATGTGTCATGACTTGGAGACTGAAGGAGGGGGGGGCAGTTCAGGCACTCCAGCAATTTCACCACCTTCGTGCCAACAAAAATCCCTGAACTGTGGAGTCCTGGAAACTTCATTATAGCGGCTGTGTAATGAAACCTCTTTGCTTGTCTCATTCTATTAACTCGTCGCAGACGCTGGCGCACTTTCTCAAGTCGCTACCCCCACAAAAAAATAAAAAAAACTTCACAATCAAGATGGCGAATAATTACAGCAGACCCACAACAATATGCTTGGAAAGATTTTGGAGACGTCCACATGACGAGAAAAGCGATCTTTTTTTCTCACCAGCCTCCAAAACACGTCCACACGTCAAAATGAACACCAGGCTTCAGGGCTGTAGTACACATGCCAGGCCTTTAGGGGCGCTGTGACTCACCAAACACATCAAAAAACACAGAAGAAGACAAAGCACATAGCACATTTGAAGTAGATTCTTGCCCATAAAGCATAAATTCTAGTTGTATAGATCTATGGCTCTGCTCTTCCTGCTGCTAGTGTCAGTAGCTTCTGCAGCTCCACCACCGACATTTCTGTTTTAAGAAACAAACAATAACAGGAAGCTATTTTTAGCAAAGTTTTCACTGAAATGTGCCTCAAAAAATCACCTTGTTTTATTTCAAATGTGCTGCAAATTCTTAAAAAGATTGAGGTCCAACTTTTAATTATTTGCATTCATGTTACTAATCCCTGTGCTATTACTAAAACAATATGAAAAGTTAGAAACAGCTGAAAAATTAAAGTTAATGTTTCATTCAGTGCCGCAATAACCTACATTTGAACTTCAAAGTTTTTCTTGGTTGCCGCGCAGAGTATATACGTGATACTTTCACAAAAATCTAAAAATTACTACTGAAACTCACTACAATCTCCCTATAAATCTAATTTTAATAAAACCTTTTGTGGTGAGTTAAATATAAAAAATAAATAAATGAAAAGACATGGCTCCCAAGGTTGCATTATGCATGTTTGTCATGGCAGCATGTCACCGATATCTCGGGTCTCGGTAATGTGGTGTCGAAGGAATTTGTCAAAATCACTATTTTCTTTTAGATTTTTACAACTTGCTTGTTGGTTTGGCGCAATTCGATCGTCTTACGACCGGCTTTGGCCCACAGACCTTATGCTTGTCGCCCCTGCTTTATATTGGAAATCCTTCCCACCAAGGCCCATAAATTAAACAATAAATAAAATGCCTCGCAGTGCCTTGTGGGGAAGGGTGTCAGTGGTGAACTCATTTATTCCACGAAGCACGAAGGCGTCTCTCTGGGTACTTCCCTTGCTGCCACAGGCAAAGTGTCCCTGGCAGAGGTAAACAAGGGCACCTCAAAGTCTCTGCGTCCGTCCCGTTCCCGGGCGAATCTGTTGTGAAGGTGAATGTCGACGCAGCGACGACGACGACGACGTGTCCCGACTCTGAAATCTCGCCGCCGCCGCCACACAAATTGAACTTCACGGGTCACGCAGGTTTCCGAACACGTCCAGGAATTCCTATTAATGTTCTCATTAGCGGCGTGTCCAGGAGGGTTGGTGGGGATGTGCGTCGCATCGAGATTAAGCCAAAGAACGAGAAAAAAAAAAAAGTTCTGCTCTGTTTCATTCATAAAATCAGTTTGAAAAACTTTGAGGGTTTTTTTTGTTTTGTTTTTGTTGTTGTTGTTTTTTTTATTATAGTGTCGCCTTACAGTCTGGGTTTGAATCATTTTGGTTGTAGTTTGAATTTTCTCTCCTCATATGGCATTCAGGAAACACAGAATCAGCAATGTTAAAAAAACAACAACTATGAAATATAGATTTGAATATATGTAATAATAATACTATCTATGATTTGAGAAATATGAGATATTAGAAATTTGAATTGAGCAAACATGAAAATGATGGTTATGTTTCTTTCTTTTCCTGTGGATCCTGCAAATACTGTACATAGAATGTTTATAAAATATCTGTAAATATGTATATATTTTGAATGTGAACTGGAAGTTTTGCTACGCTTTTATTTTTAATTTATTTCTACTTTTGAATGAAAAAGAAAAGAATTACAAAATACAAATGCATCCAAAATCCTGCATTTGACACTGAATAGCTGTTATATTTGATTTGCATGGATAATTTTTCTTGTTCTTCAGCTTTTGGATGAAATTCATACATACTGTTACGCTCTCACCGATCGATTTCTTCTATATACATTTATATAAACATTCTTCTTTGTGATTTTATCATGAATTTCACCACAGATATATTGAGGGTCTGAGTCATGTTTCTGCAAAGAGAGAGAGTTTTTCCTTTCCACAGTTAAAAGCACCTGGGAATGACTGTTGTATTTGGTGCATTATAAATAAAGTTGAATTGAATTGAATTGGGTTAATTAATATAAAAAATAGTTTTCTCACAAAATTGCTGTGAGCAAAATTAAATATTGACCCTTTTTTTGGACAAATACTTTACACACATTCTGCCTCATATAGACTCTTGTTGTTTTTTTGGGGGTTTTTTGTTGTTGTAATATTTCATTTCATCTTGGCGTGGTTTGGAGCTTTCTTCCCCGCTGTTGAACCGAACCTGTGGTTACGTGTCCTCCTCACAGAGCCAGGCCTTGGCCCACTACAAGGGCACCAAACACGCCAAGAAGCTAAAAGCCCTGGACGCCCCGAAGAATAAGCTCAAAGTGTCGGTGATCGCCAAAGAAACTGCCAACCTG
The DNA here is from genome assembly GCF_963422515.1 of Blennius ocellaris. Lineage (NCBI taxonomy): Eukaryota > Metazoa > Chordata > Actinopteri > Blenniiformes > Blenniidae > Blennius > Blennius ocellaris. Next base: position 4,738,047 of record NC_137657.1, read on the forward strand.
GAGACGGCCAAGGGCGTCAACACCTCGCAGGTCCCCAACGGCACCGACAGGAAAGGTTGGTCTTTCTCCCTTTGTTATTATTATTATTATTATTATTATTTTCTTTTTCCGACTGCTGCCCGTTCAACTGAGAATATACACTCTGAACTGTCAAACCCACGTCCCAAAACGTTTTCTTTGGCAGCTTATACTTGCTGCACACACACACACACACACGTGGTAATTACTTCAGGACCTCAGGTTTGGCTGGTTGGGTGCAGGCTGTGCCGCCGGGCCGCTGCCGATGGATTCAGTGTGGCCTGGCGGTGGAATGTGTGCAGGACACACAGGGAGGATGAGGGAAGATGGATGAGCGTGGTTCCAGTAAAGTGGCATCCGGATGCTATGAAAGGAAGAAAAAAAAAAAAACACAGTGACAAAACATCGAACTGGACCTCACTGACGCAACATGAGAGAAAACCAATACAATACAGACTTTAAAAAAAAAAAAAAACCTCTGTGCGGGTCTGATAGACAATCCAAGATTTGACGTTGAGCCCGAATGTGAAACTTTTTGGAATCGACTGGACTAAATGTGTACTGCATATTTACTGCATGTGAGAAAAGCTCAAATGATTCCAGGAAACGTTATGAAGTATTCAGGCGTTTCTTACGCTTCGACTGAACTTTGCAGAAAAAACCTGTGAAAAATTCAATACAATAACAGTTTTCTCTAAAGCTATTATAAAATAAATTAATTAAGTTTCTCATAAAAGAAATAGGAGAAAATTGCTCAAATGTCCCTTTTGTTTACTACTGCAGTTACTTGTTGATTTAAGCTCATGTTGAATCAAAGATGTTTGAATGAATAGATTCACTTTCTGGAGCAGAAAATTACAACTGCAATCAGATGATTCAGAGTAATAATGGGTTCATTTGGCATTTTGTATAACTCTGGTTAGAAGGAGCTTTACTATAAAAAAAAACAAAACTAAACAACAAGTGGGGAAAAATAGAAAAAAGACAACAATATTTAGTGAAAATCTTTATTCACAAATACGTCCTTGATCTGCTATTTTTTTCTCTTTTTTTTTATAAAGACTGAAAAATAAAAGTAGGAAATAGTTGGATCAACTTAGTTGAATTGCCTGAACATTTAAATGAATCCTGAATCTAATTGATTAACTTTAGTTTGAAGAACTTCATTCCAATTGAATATGTTCAATTCTACCCAATTGCTTTCTTTTTTCAAGTACACGCTGAAACTGCGTCTCGCTGGTTCTCCCTGGATAAATAGAGGCTGATTAAATAAAGTACATTTCCAACAAGACAACCCACGTGGATGGACTTCAGAGCAGTTCTAACTTTAGTTGGAAACTTTGATTCAATGTGTTTTTCGTGATTTACCCCCTTTGTGAGGTCGTCCTGCGAGTCTGATTTTAAACCAGATCGCCGAGCAGTTCTCCGCGTTTTGACAGCCTCGGTTTAAATATTTGAACACAAGGTGGAAACAGGTAGACCGCACAAACAAAAAAAGGCGCCAGCGAAAGCAATTTTTCAGTTTAACTTTCCAAAACAATATCGGCGAGAGAAACGGGAAAAGCGAAACTATCGGGCCAAACAACAAGGCAAAGGAGAGTGTAAACAGGCGGGGATGACGCACGCACACACACACACACACACACACACACACACACACACACACACACACACACACACACACACACACACACACACACACACACACACACACAGGCAGTCTCAACAAGAATGGCCAAAGAACATTGGAGAAGACAAACAGGAACGATCTGAGACACTGACGAGCCCGGGAGTGGGACATGCTGGGTTACACATTGGGGGACAATGAGACACAGCTGACAACAATCAAGACCAAGCAGGAGGACCGAGGGTTAAAAGGCAGGCTCCCTTTTTGAAGCCGTGAGGACAAGACGAAAGTTCGGCAGTGACGTCAGCCAGCTGCCGGGAAAAAAAACAAAACAAAACAAAAAGCTTTTTCCGCAGCACTGTTCATACTCTGATAAGAAGCTGCCGAACTCGCAGGCCACGCCCCCTCACCGCAGCCACTCCTCCCGTGGTTGATTCATTCCCCAATTCTTTTCTCCATCTTTATCTTTACAAATTCAAGTTTTTCTTCAGCCAACTGGACCACAGCCGGTCTAATAAGTGTGCAAACTGAGACTTAAAATGATGTAGCTGGCTCCAGACGTCACCCTGTTCACCTCACATACCAACAAGTACATTGGAGTGGACTACTATGAATCTTCTATACCATTTAATCCTGTGCATGGTCGTCCCAGCTGACGCACAGATCCCAGACCAGTAGTAAACGACCACAGCAATGAATTAATGAATTGATGGATGAAATTTTATTTTGAACATACAAACATAATATGAAGACAGAGAAGAAACATTTCGATGAATAAAACAAAAACAAAACCCACTTAATCTGCAATTGCATGGAGGAAAAGGAGTAAGAAGACGAGCGTAATAGGTATTACGGTAAAACTACTGACATTAGAGAGAAGCTATATATATATATATATATATATATATATATATATATATATATATATATATAAAACTGTACATGGTAAAAAAAAAAACAAACAAATACAGTTAATTCAATTAAAAATAGATAAAAAAAACCAAACTATATGGCTAATGATAATAACCAATACTCCAATAAAACTATTAAAAAGACAAACAGGTACAGTAAAAAGGTCAATACGTGTGTGTGTGTGTTTACTGGAAATACTCACATACACTCCTGAGTACAAATGTAACAGTTAAATAGCATTAAAAAGTTTAACTGAAACATTCACTCTCTCATGTCTGTTTGCTGGATATTTCACCTTCCAGCAGCCATGGCCTCCAATTCTTTTTAACGCTTTTATTTTATTTATTAATTTTTTTAATTGCATTTTGCAGGAGCGCAAGTGTTTTTGTCCCGAATCTCTGCAACTTCGTTTGCGTCGTGTTGCTTGAAATCCGCTGATCTCGGCCAGGTGTCTGCCAGCACTCTCTGTGGTATTGTCTCGCTTTAAACACGTTTAAAAAGTAGAGAGCGACTAAGTGAAACTTTCTGACGGGTGCCAGATGTGTGTGATTACATGGGCTTTTATACGCTGCGTGACACTTTAGTCAAAGTGGTTGAGAAAAGCTTTACGCCTCCAGCTGTGTGGTATTTTTATTTTTTTTTCAAATGTTCAATATTGTCAAAGCCTTTTGCACACTGACAGTCCCTTTTCTCATATTCCACAAGCAGTTAAACCGAACCTCATTATGAATCCTGACCTGTTTGTGCGCTTAAAATTGAAGAACGTCAATAAACTCAAAAGCATTTCTCTCTTAAATTTACCGAAACGCCACCAAAATGTCAATGGAGAGCTCGGAGAAATGCATTTAAATTCCACATTTGGTAATTTATTTATCTATTTAAACGTGGACAATGGGAAAAATGCTCTGTGTCTGTATCTGTTTCCCCTTTTTGCTTCCGGAGTCAGTTACGTGATCGACAGCCTGTTGATTCTGCCTGATGAGCACTACCTACTAAGCCTTCACCTGACAACACAAAGGATTTCAGATCTTGTCAACTTGGATTTTTTTACGTTATATTTTCCCAGTTTGCTCATTTCAAATAGTTTTAACCCTTCAGCAGATAGAAAGCTATTGCGACACATTCAAGAATAAAACCCCAGCCACAAGACAATTAAAGCCATTTTTAAATCCTTCAAACACCAAACAAAACAATGATCACACAATTAAACCCCTGCAGCATAAATCCATCAACCCATTATTAATTAATAAGTCTTTTGGTGATTTTTAGGTGAAAATAATTCAAATAGATACTCAGGAGCCCAGCAAATAGGCTTGTTTATAAACCAAAGAGTTTATGATGTGACGTAATAAGCCTTTAAATTAACTTTTAATAATATTGATGCCAGTAAAAGGTACTGCCAATGAGACAGTTTGGGGGGGGGGGGGGATCATGAATGATGTCCAGGACGACAGATCAGTAAAGAAACACTTTATTACACAATTAAAATATAAAATGAATAACACAACTATCGAAACTGAATGCAAAATTGACATACAACATATAAAAGGTAATAGAAACAAACACGAGTGAAATGTGTAGAATTTTAAGAATGATGAAAATGCAACCACGTAAAAAAAAACAAAAAAAAAACTTTAATGCTTCCGGATGATAAGCCGCTACTTTTTTCCAACGCTTTGATCCCCGAGGCTTATAATTTGATGCGACTAATTCATGGATTCTTACAGGTGAACGGGCTTCATGCTGCCAGATTCTACTTCCACATGTAGATACATACTGCTTTTAGCGCCTCTGCTTCTCCAAGACTTGCCTTAAAAGTGACAATTCTGCTCTTCGTGAGCTCGTCTTGTTACCTTCAATTCCACAGAAAAAGTAAAAAAAAGAAAAATTCTGTTGGGAAAAAATTTGACCAGATATTTCCCATATTAGGAATTTTATTAAATGTATTTATTAAAAAGCGAAGCTCTCGATTTACCGGTCGATCTTCGTTCCTACCCTCACCTATGGTCATGAACTATGGGTCATGGCCGAAAGAACGAGATCCCGGATACAAGCGGCTGAAATGAGCTTCCTCCGTAGGGTGGCTGGGCGTACCCTTAGAGATAGGGTGAGGAGCTCAGTCACCAGGGAGGAGCTCGGAGTAGAGCCGCTGCTCCTCCACATCCAGAGGAGCCAGCTGAGGTGGCTCGGGCATCTATTTCGGATGCCCCCCGGACGCCTCCCCAGGGAGGTGTTCCATCATGTCCCTCCGGTAGGAGGCCTCGGGGCAGACCCAGGACACGCTGGAGGGACTATGTCTCTCGGCTGGCCTGGGAACGCCTTGGGGTGCCACCGGAGGAGCTGGAGGAAGTGTCTGGGGCGAGGGAAGTCTGGGCAACTCTGCTCAGACTGCTGCCTCCGCGACCCGGCCCCGGATAAAGCGGTAGCCAATGGATGGATGGATGGATGGATGGATTTCCCATATTTGCTGTACTAAGTGATGTCAGTACACATAAAATGTCATCACTCAGGCCAATTACTATTGTTCTGACTACTTTATTGGTATGCTATAACTCCTGAAATCTTCAGCCGATCTGAACTATTTGATGTGTGCTATGCTCTGAAGTTTTTTATATCTTGAACCATTTTTGAATAAATCCCAAAAAACTGGAACAGATCAAAGCAACAAAATGTCCCATTCAGAGTGGATAGAAGATCCCGGAGATCAAAGTTTTGATCGCTTTTCACATGCGTTCTTTCATCATTTTGATCCTTTCAAGTGATGACATCATTGGTTAGTAGATAGATCTCTGTTGGGCCTTTCCGTCCAGTTAAATTAAGATTCGTTCAGTTGCGACATTCAAATATCTGTTTTCTTCCGCTAAAGTAAAGCCTGTTTGATACAATGCAAAAAGAAAGCTCTGATTCGAAGGCTACATCAAGTGTAGGCTACAGCCAGCTTGGAGCACCCGTTACTTTGGCGGTCACTAAATTCTTGTCCACCTGTGGCTGTGACTTAACCAACAACGAAAAAGAGTGGGCCTCCTTCATTAAAGATGTGGTGATCCACTCACTCAATGATCTCAGCTTGCGTGAGACATACTATACAAACGACAAGAAAATCTTCAAGGGTGCCCTGAAAGCCCTTAAAATGAGGTTCAGTGCTGCTGAGTGTGAGACTCTTGTAAAGTCAGGGGATCCCGCTGCTAAAACTGCAATTATTCAGTGTCTGCAGACCCATTTGAAGGAAGTCATTGAGAAGCTTGAAGAAAAGAATCCCCGAATGACAGTGGCAGAAACTATCCTTGTTATTCTGTCATTTGCAGTTTATATTGGAGTGTTTTTGGCAATCCTTGTAGTATCTATTGTGTAATTATCCATTCTAATTCTCTAACAAGAGGTGACAGCAATGGGCCGCATGGTACCTGGGGGGAGTCCAGCTGCTTTTCGTCATGTGGTTAATTCACTTTTGCCACCCATCATCCATTGTCTACCGCTTACTACCTGCTTTTGGCTCAGCTCCTTCTTCCCAATGATGGACCAATGCAACAACCGCATAACTGCAGACGCTGCACCGATAAGCCTGTCGATCTCATTCGCCATCTTCCCCCCACTCGTGAACAAGACCCTGAGATACTTCAACTCCTCCACTTGAGACAAGGGCTCTCAATCGACCTGAAGAGGCCGAGCCAACCCTCGAGCACCCGTTGGAGAGTCTAGAGCTGGTCCAGTGTTCCACAACCAGGACAAAAACCACATTGTTCCTCTTGGATCCGAGGTTCAACTAGGGGCTGGATCCTCCTCTCCAGTACCCTGGAGGCGATGTATATTGACAAGCTCACAAAGACAACAGAAGAAGAGGGGTTTAAATACACAAGTGAGGGGTGGACACAGGTGGAACACAACAAATAGGAGCACACAGAGGGAGAAGGCCATTGGTTAATTGGAAACACGAGGTGAGACACAGAGACCTGACTGCACCCCCCCCCCCCTTCAAGGGCCGGCACCTGACGGCCCTTGAAGGGGGGGTGGACATGCGAGACGGGGAACTCTTGGCACAGGGGCCAAGGGGAAGAAACTCGGAAGGCACCAGGGGCCACAGGACAACTAGGACAGGGATTGACAGGTCAGGGAAAACACAGTAAACTAGAGACTGGGGAGGAACAGGAGTGACGCAATGAGACGAGTGACAAGAGGACAAGAGGTGAGACATACCGATAAGCTCACAAAGACGACAGAAGAAGAGGGGTTTAAATACACAAGTGAGGGGTGGACACAGGTGGAACACAACAAATAGGAGCACACAGACGGAGAAGGCCATTGGTTAATTGGTGTAGGGCAGGCATCGCCAAATGGCGGACCGCGTGATGCTTCTGTTCGGACCCGTGACTCGATAAAGACGATAAATTCTGTCACGGCTGGGGGCCGGTGCGTGGAGCTAGAACCCAGAAGCAGACCTCAAAGCAGAATTGTTTGCAAACGTCAAAGTTTGATTGTGCAGGGAGGGAAAGGGGAGCTGGAACGGAGACGGGACCTGGGGAATCTCTGGGGGGCCTCTTGGAACCGGGACGGGACCCGGGGGAATCTCTGGGGGGCCTCTTGGAACCGGGACGGGACCCGGGGAATCTCTGGGGGGCCTCTTGGAACCGGGACGGGACCCGGGGGAATTTCTGGGGGGCCTCTTGGAACCGGGACGGGACCTGGTGGGAATCTCTGGGGGGCTTCTTGGAACCGGGACGGGACCCGGGGGAATTTCTGGGGGGCCTCTTGGAACCAGGACGGGACCTGGGGGGAATCTCTGGGGGGCTTCTTGGAACCGGGACGGGACCCGGGGAATCTCTGGGGGGCTTCTTGGAACCGGGACGGGACCCGGGGAATCTCTGGGGGGCTTCTTGGAACCGGGACGGGACCCGGGGGAATTTCTGGGGGGCCTCTTGGAACCGGGATGGGACCTGGGGGGAATCTCTGGGGGGCTTCTTGGAACCGGGACGGGACCCGGGGAATCTCTGGGGGGCCTCTTGGAACCGGGACGGGACCCGGGGAATCTCTGGGGGGCCTCTTGGAACCGGGACGGGACCCGGGGGAATTTCTGGGGGGCCTCTTGGAACCGGGACGGGACCTGGGGGGAATCTCTGGGGGGCCTCTTGGAACCGGGACGGGACCTGGGGGGAATCTCTGGGGGGCCTCTTGGAACCGGGACGGGACCCGGGGGAATCTTTGGGGGACCTCTTGGAACCGGGACGGGACCCGGGGAATCTCTGGGGGGCCTCTTGGAACCGGGACGGGACCCGGGGGAATCTCTGGGGGGCCTCTTGGAACCGGGACGGGACCCGGGGGAATCTTTGGGGGGCCTCTTGGAACCGGGACGGGACCCGGGGAATCTCTGGGGGGCCTCTTGGAACCGGGACGGGACCCGGGGGAATTTCTGGGGGGCCTCTTGGAACCGGGACGGGACCTGGGGGGAATCTCTGGGGGGCCTCTTGGAACCGGGACGGGACCTGGGGGGAATCTCTGGGGGGCCTCTTGGAACCGGGACGGGACCCGGGGGAATCTTTGGGGGACCTCTTGGAACCGGGACGGGACCCGGGGAATCTCTGGGGGGCCTCTTGGAACCGGGACGGGACCCGGGGGAATCTCTGGGGGGCCTCTTGGAACCGGGACGGGACCCGGGGGAATCTTTGGGGGGCCTCTTGGAACCGGGACGGGACCCGGGGAATCTCTGGGGGGCCTCTTGGAACCGGGACGGGACCCGGGGGAATCTCTGGGGGGCCTCTTGGAACCGGGACGGGACCCGGGGAATCTCTGGGGGGCCTCTTGGAACCGGGACGGGACCGGGGGAATTTCTGGGGGGCCTCTTGGAACCGGGACGGGACCTGGGGGGAATCTCTGGGGGGCCTCTTGGAACCGGGACGGGACCCGGGGGAATTTCTGGGGGGCCTCTTGGAACCGGGACGGGACCTGGGGGGAATCTCTGGGGGGCTTCTTGGAACCGGGACGGGACCCGGGGGAATTTCTGGGGGGCCTCTTGGAACCGGGACGGGACCTGGGGGGAATCTCTGGGGGGCCTCTTGGAACCGGGATGGGACCTGGGGGGAATCTCTGGGGGGCCTCTTGGAACCGGGACGGGACCTGGGGGGAATCTCTGGGGGGCCTCTTGGAACCGGGACGGGACCCGGGGGGACTTCTTGGAACCTGGACGGAACCCAGGGGGACTTCTCTGGATCTCTGGCGTCGGAACAGGAACGGGAACGGGAACCACCCCGGGGAGGACACTCACTCCCCGGGGAGGACACTCACTCCCCGGGGAGGACAACACCGACTCACCTGCAGCAGCAGCCAACAGGAGACTAACCACACGGACTGAAGACCAAGACAATCCTCTGGCCCCGGACCCCCCTCACTGCAGGGCTTAAGAATGCAAGGCAACCAATTAGCTGATTGCCTGCAGGAGTGTCAGAGAGGATCTGGTGCTGGAGCGAGGTGTGTGACTCCTAACAAATTCACGAGAATAGATCTGCTACTGTACAACAATGTGAGGTGGCTGAGTAAAGGCAACGCTCTGGGACGCTTCTGATCTGTTGCTCCGAAACTGCATGTACATACAAATATATATTAATCATTGTGATGACATGTATGTAAAATTAAAAAATAAATACATTAATTTAAAAAAACCCAGGGAGGATGAAACAAAACAAAAACGTCATTAAAGAGACTTATTTCCATTCTGGTCCTAAAAAAAAAAGAAAGAAAGAAAAATACGAAATAGTAATGTTATGGTGGAACAATTAATACAAAATTGTACAAAAAGGACAGTATTAATTTAGAACAAATCGATAAATACAAGTTCTTCCGATACAAATCTATTGCACAATATATATTGTCACAGACTGCTTAATCAGAGAAAAGAATAGAACAAATTCATTTGTGCAAATGAGAAATAATTCCATCTCATGTTTATTTGTTTTAACAGATAAGATTTCTGCTTATTATCACTAAATATGTATATTGTTGTTGTGCACCAACATAACAATAGTTGCATTTGATTATGAGTGTAATTATTGTGTCCCCCTCTGCACGTTGTCCCAACCTTTTTATCTGTTCACCAACTCAAATCTTCTTCAGGTTGAGCAGAAGTTCATGCATTTGTTCATGAACTATTCATCTCTTAACATTTATTAAAGTTCACATTTAAATGTTTGGCGTTTCACAACCGCTGGTTGTTTTGTCTCGTTTCCATGAAACTCTTATTAATAGTCTTTTTTTTAACGTTCCTCGTCGGATCCTGCGATTTTCCTGCTTGAAAAATTAACATTTCACACATACTGTATAGAAGCAGAGTTGTATACAGAACGTCGTGCTGCAAGGACTCGGCACATTATGAGCACTACCTACTAAGCCTTCACCTGACAACACAAAGGAATTCAGATCTTGTCAACTTTGATTTTTTTTACGTTATATTTTCCCAGTTTGCTCATTTCAAACAGTTTTAACCCTTCAGCAGATAGAAAGCTATTGCGACACGTTCAAGAATAAAACCCCAGCCACAAGACAATTAAAGCCATTTTTAAATCCTTCAAACACCAAACGAAACAATGATCACACAATTAAACCCCTGCAGCATAAATCCATCAACCCATTATTAATTAATAAGTCTTTTGGTGATTTTTAGGTGAAAATAATTCAAATAGATACTCAGGAGCCCAGCAAATAGGCTTGTTTATAAACCAAAGAGTTTATGATGTGACGTAATAAGCCTTTAAATTAACTTTTAATAATATTGATGCCAGTAAAAGGTACTGCCAATGAGACAGTTTAAATTATGTCTAAATTCTAAGTTGCGATGAATATCCCAGCAGGAATAGCACAATACTGGAATCTACTGGACATTATATTTGATCTGGATCAGGGTTACTGCACTGAGGAGGCAGAATATCTTTATTTAACTCAAACAACATTTTCATATTACACAATTAACATATAAAATGAATAACATAACTATCGAAACTGAATGCAAAATTGACATACAACATATAAAAGGTAATAGAAACAAACACGAGTGAAATGTGTAGAATTTTAAGAATGATGAAAATGCAACCACGTAAAAAATGAAAATAAAAAACTTTAATGCTTCCGGACGATCAGCCGCTACTTTTTTCCAACGCTTTGATCCCCGAGGCTTATAATATGATGCGACTAATTCATGGATTCTTACAGGTGAACGGGCTTCATGCTGCCAGATTCTACTTCTACATGTAGATACATACTGCTTTTAGCGCCTCTGCTTCTCCAAGACTTGCCTTAAAAGTGATAATTCTGCTCTTCGTGAGCTCGTCTTGTTACCTTCAATTCCACAGAAAAAGTTAAAAAAAGAAAAATTCTGTTGGGAAAAAATTTGACCAGATATTTCCCATATTTGCTGTACTAAGTGATGTCAGTGCACATAAAATGTCATCACTCAGGCCAATTACTATTGATCTGACTACTTTATTGGTATGCTATAACTCCTGAAATCTTCAGCCGATCTGAACTATTTGATGTGTGCTATGCTCTGAAGTTTTTTATATCTTTAACCATTTTTGAATAAATCCCAAAAAACTGGAACAGATCAAAGCAACAAAATGTCCCATTCAGAGTGGATAGAAGATCACGGAGATCAAAGGTTTGATCGCTTTTCACATGCGTTCTTTCATCATTTTGATCCTTTCAAGTGATGACATCATTGGTTAGTAGATAGATCTCTGTTGGGCCTTTCCGTCCAGTTAAATTAAGATTCGTTCAGTTGCGACATTCAAATATCTGTTTTCTTCCGCTAAAGTAAAGCCTGTTTGATACAATGCAAAAAGAAAGCTCTGATTCGAAGGCTACATCAAGTGTAGGCTACCGCCAGCTGGGAGCACCCGTTACTTTGGCGGTCACTAAATTCTTGTCCACGTGTGGCTGTGACTTAACCAACAACGAAAAAGAGTGGGCCTCCTTCATTAAAGATGTGGTGATCCACTCACTCACGGATCTCAGCTTGCGTGAGCCATACTATACAAACGACAAGAAAATCTTCAAGGGTGCCCTGAAAGCCCTTAAAATGAGGTTCAGTGCTGCTGAGTGTGAGACTCTTGTAAAGTCAGGGGATCCCGCTGCTAAAACTGCTATTATTCAGTGTCTGCAGACCCATTTGAAGGAAGTCATTGAGAAGCTTGAAGAAAAGAATCCCCCAATGACAGTGGCAGAAACTATCCTTGTTATTCTGTCATTTGCAGTTTATATTGGAGTGATTTTGGCAATCCTTGTAGTATCTATTGTGTAATTATCCATTCTAATTCTCTAACAAGAGGTGACAGCAATGGGCCGCATGGTGGCTGGGGGGAGTCCAGCTGCTTTTCGTCATGTGGTTAATTCACTTTTGCCACCCATCATCCATTGCCTACCGCTTACTACCTGCTTTTGGCTCAGCTCCTTCTTCCCAATGATGGACCAATGCAACAACCGCATAACTGCAGACGCTGCACCGATAAGCCTGTCGATCTCATTCGCCATCTTCCCCCCACTCGTGAACAAGACCCTGAGATACTTCAATTCCTCCACTTGAGACAAGGGCTCTCAATCGACCTGAAGAGGCCGAGCCAACCCTCGAGCACCCGTTGGAGAGTCTAGAGCTGGTCCAGTGTTCCACAACCAGGACAAAAACCACATTGTTCCTCTTGGATCCGAGGTTCAACTAGGGGCTGGATCCTCCTCTCCAGTACCCTGGAGGCGAAATATATTGACAAGCTCACAAAGACAACAGAAGAAGAGGGGTTTAAATACACAAGTGAGGGGTGAACACAGGTGGAACACAACAAATAGGAGCACACAGAGGGAGAAGGCCATTGGTTAATTGGAAACACGAGGTGAGACACAGAGACCTGACTGCACCCCCCCCCCCTTCAAGGGCCGGCACCTGACGGCCCTTGAAGGGGGGGGTGGACATGCGAGACGGGGAACTCTTGGCACAGGGGCCAAGGGGAAGAAACTCGGAAGGCACCAGGGGCCACAGGACAACTAGGACAGGGATTGACAGGTCAGGGAAAACACAGTAAACTAGAGACTGGGGAGGAACAGGAGTGACGCAATGAGACGAGTGACAAGATGACAAGAGGTGAGACATACTGATAAGCTCACAAAGACGACAGAAGAAGAGGGGTTTAAATACACAAGTGAGGGGTGGACACAGGTGGAACACAACAAATAGGAGCACACAGACGGAGAAGGCCATTGGTTAATTGGTGTAGGGCAGGCATCGCCAAATGGCGGACCGCGTGATGCTTCTGTTCGGACCCGTGACTCGATAAAGACGATAAATTCTGTCACGGCTGGGGGCCGGTGCGTGGAGCTAGAACCCAGAAGCAGACCTCAAAGCAGAATTGTTTGCAAACGTCAAAGTTTTATTGTGCAGGGAGGGAAAGGGGAGCTGGAACGGAGACGGGACCCGGGGAATCTCTGGGGGGCCTCTTGGAACCGGGACGGGACCTGGGGGGAATCTCTGGGGGGCCTCTTGGAACCGGGACGGGACCTGGGGGGAATCTCTGGGGGGCTTCTTGGAACCGGGACGGGACCTGGGGGGAATCTCTGGGGGGCTTCTTGGAACTGAGACGGGACCCGGGGAATCTCTGGGGGACCTCTTGGAACCGGGACGGGACCTGGGGGGAATCTCTGGGGGGCCTCTTGGAACCGGGACGGGACCCGGGGGAATCTTTGGGGGACCTCTTGGAACCGGGACGGGACCTGGGGAATCTCTGGGGGGCCTCTTGAAACCGGAACGGGACCCGGGGGAATCTCTGGGGGGCCTCTTGGAACCGGGACGGGACCTGGGGGGAATCTCTGGGGGGCCTCTTGGAACCGGGACGGGACCCGGGGGAATTTCTGGGGGGCCTCTTGGAACCGGGACGGGACCTGGGGGGAATCTCTGGGGGGCTTCTTGGAACCGGGACGGGACCCGGGGGAATCTCTGGGGGGCTTCTTGGAACCGGGACGGGACCCGGGGAATCTCTGGGGGGCCTCTTGGAACCGGGACGGGACCCGGGGGAATTTCTGGGGGGCCTCTTGGAACCGGGACGGGACCTGGGGGGAATCTCTGGGGGGCTTCTTGGAACCGGGACGGGACCCGGGGAATCTCTGGGGGACCTCTTGGAACCGGGACGGGACCTGGGGGGAATCTCTGGGGGGCCTCTTGGAACCGGGACGGGACCCGGGGGAATCTTTGGGGGACCTCTTGGAACCGGGACGGGACCCGGGGAATCTCTGGGGGGCCTCTTGAAACCGGAACGGGACCCGGGGGAATCTCTGGGGGGCCTCTTGGAACCGGGACGGGACCTGGGGGGAATCTCTGGGGGGCCTCTTGGAACCGGGACGGGACCCGGGGGAATTTCTGGGGGGCCTCTTGGAACCGGGACGGGACCTGGGGGGAATCTCTGGGGGGCTTCTTGGAACCGGGACGGGACCTGGGGGAATTTCTGGGGGGCCTCTTGGAACCGGGACGGGACCTGGGGGGAATCTCTGGGGGGCCTCTTGGAACCGGGACGGGACCCGGGGGAATCTCTGGGGGGCCTCTTGAAACCGGAACGGGACCCGGGGGAATCTCTGGGGGGCCTCTTGAAACCGGAACGGGACCCGGGGGAATCTCTGGGGGGCCTCTTGAAACCGGAACGGGACCCGGGGGAATCTCTGGGGGGCCTCTTGAAACCGGGACGGGACCCGGGGGGAATCTCTGGGGGGCCGCTTGGAACCGGGATGGGACCCGGGGGGAATCTCTGGGGGGGCCGCTTGGAACCGGGACGGGACCCGGGGGAATCTTTGGGGGGCCGCTTGGAACCGGGACGGGACCCGGGGGAATCTCTGGGGGGCCGCGTGGAACCGGGACGGGACCCGGGGGAATCTCTGGGGGGCCGCTTGGAACCGGGACGGGACCTGGGGCGAATCTCTGGGGGGCCTCTTGGAACCGGGACGGGACCTGGGGGGAATCTCTGGGGGGCCGCTTGGAACAGGGACGGGACCCGGGGGAATCTCTGAGGGGCCGCTTGGAACCGGGACGGGACCCGGGGGAATCTCTGGGGGGCCTCTTGAAACCGGGACGGGACCCGGGGGAATCTCTGGGGGGCCTCTTGGAACCGGGACGGGACCCGGGGGGACTTCTTGGAACCTGGACGGAACCCAGGGGGACTTCTTGGAACCTGGACGGAACCCAGGGGGACTTCTCTGGATCTCTGGCGTCGGAACAGGAACGGGAACGGGAACCACCCCGGGGAGGACACTCACTCCCCGGGGAGGACAACACCGACTCACCTGCAGCAGCAGCCAACAGGAGACTAACCACACAGACTGAAGACCAAGACAATCCTCTGGCCCCGGACCCTCCTCACTGCAGGGCTTAAGAATGCATGACAATCAATCAGCTGATTGCCTGCAGGAGTGTCAGAGAGGATCTGGTGCTGGAGCGAGGTGTGTGACTCCTAACAAATTCACGAGAATAGATCAGTTCCATGCAGCATTTTTCCGCCGGTCGCAGCAATATATTCCGGGCGCTGCTACTCCAGTTATTACGACAATGGCTGCACTCAGTTGAGCCAATCAAATGGATTGTTTACCCTGCGCGGCCAGGCAGCACACCAGAGCAGAGAGGAGGAGACAGTCGCGACAGCATGGCGTGTTCCAAAAGAAGGAAGGTCAATGTGGAGAACCGGAGTTTTAAGGACGAATGGACGGAGAAATTTATGTTCATTCTTCCGGCAAGCAGCTCAAAACCAGTGTGCCTCATATGCTCCGAAACTGTGGCGCTAGTTAAAAGTGGCAACGTGAAGCACCACTACGAAACGAAGCGCAGCGCTTTTGAGCAAAGTTTCCCCCTGAAGTCCGAGCTGAGGGCACGCAAAATAATGGAACTGCAAGCCCAGTATGACAGGTCTACCCGACTCATCACGCAGACATTTACAGCCCAGCAACGTGCAAACGAATGTTCTCTGAAGCTATCGTGGATTTTAGGGCAGCATAACAAAAACTTTCAGTGACGGGACAGTTGTGAAGGAGTGCTGAACAACTGTTGCTGAGACATTTTTGAGGGAAAACAAAAAGAAGACATGTGTGAAAAAATCAAACAAATCCCGATGTCAGCCTCAACAGCAACCAGGAAGTCAGACATATTAGCAGACGATGTACCGGCACAGCTGGATGCAGCTGTTCAGAGTGCACCATGCATCTCTCTGGACATTGATGAGTCTGCAGATGTGACTGATAACGCCCAGCTTTTGGTGTATGTGAGATGAAGAAGGAGCTCTGTGAGGACCTGCTGGGTGTCACACCACTTGAAACACACACAAGAGGAGTGGACATATATGCAGCAACAAAAGACATGCTGGAAAAGAGGGGCATCGATCTGAAGCAGGTTGTCTCCGTCACCACAGATGGGGCCCCTGCCATGGTGGGAAAAGAGGGGGGGGCTGTGCCCCGGATGAAGGGGGACAATCCAGATCTTATTGCTTCCCACTGTCTCATCCATCAGACTGTTCTGTGTGCCACTCTGTCAGAACATTTGTCTGAAGTAATGAGCACAGTGATGAAACTCACCCACTTCCTGAGGGCATCCTCGTCCCTTCAACATCGCCTCCTGAGGGAATTCCTGGAAGACGTTGAGGCAAATGCCAATGACCTGCTACTGTACAACAATGTGAGGTGGCTGAGTAAAGGCAACGCACTGGGACGCTTCTGATCTGTTCCTCCGAAACTGCATGTACATACAAATATATATTAATCATTGTGATGACATGTATGTAAAAATAAAAAATAAATAAATTAATTTAAAAAAAACCCGGGAGGATGAAACAAAACAAAAACGTCATTAAAGAGACTTATTTCCATTCTGGTCCTAAAAAAAAAGAAAGAAAGAAAAATACGAAATGGTAATGTTATGGTGGAACAATTAATACAAAATTGTACAAAAAGGACAGTATTAATTTAGAACAAATCGATAAATACAAGTTCTTCCGATACAAATCTATTGCACAATATAAATTGTCACAGACTGCTTAATCAGAGAAAAGAATAGAACAAATTAATTTGTGCAAATGAGAAATAATTCCATCTCATGTTTATTTGTTTTAACAGATAAGATTTCTGCTTATTATCACTAAATATGTATATTGTTGTTGTGCACCAACGTAACAATAGTTGCATTTGATTATGAGTGTAAATATTGTGTCCCCCTCTGCACGTTGTCCCAACCTTTTTATCTGTTCACCAACTCAAATCTTCTTCAGGTTGAGCAGAAGTTCATGCATTTGTTCATGAACTATTCATCTCTTAACATTTATTAAAGTTCACATTTAAATGTTTGGCGTTTCACAACCGCTGGTTGTTTTGTCTCGTTTCCATGAAACTCTTATTAATAGTCTTTTTTTTAACGTTCCTCGTCGGATCCTGCGATTTTCCTGCTTGAAAAATTAACATTTCACACAAACTGTATAGAAGCAGAGTTGTATACAGAACGTCGTGCTGCAAGGACTCGGCACATTATGAGCACTACCTACTAAGCCTTCACCTGACAACACAAAGGAATTCAGATCTTGTCAACTTTGATTTTTTTACGTTATATTTTCCCAGTTTGCTCATTTCAAACAGTTTTAACCCTTCAGCAGATAGAAAGCTATTGCGACACGTTCAAGAATAAAACCCCAGCCACAAGACAATTAAAGCCATTTTTAAATCCTTCAAACACCAAACGAAACAATGATCACACAATTAAACCCCTGCAGCATAAATCCATCAACCCATTATTAATTAATAAGTCTTTTGGTGATTTTTAGGTGAAAATAATTCAAATAGATACTCAGGAGCCCAGCAAATAGGCTTGTTTATAAACCAAAGAGTTTATGATGTGACGTAATAAGCCTTTAAATTAACTTTTAATAATATTGATGCCAGTAAAAGGTACTGCCAATGAGACAGTTTAAATTATGTCTAAATTCTAAGTTGCGATGAATATCTCCGCAGGAATAGCACAATACTGGAATCTACTGGACATTATATTTGATCTGGATCAGGGTTACTGCACTGAGGAGGCAGAACATCTTTATTTAACTCAAACAACATTTTCATATTACACAATTAACATATAAAATGAATAACATAACCATCGAAACTGAATGCAAAATTGACATACAACATATAAAAGGTAATAGAAACAAACACGAGTGAAATGTGTAGAATTTTAAGAATGATGAAAATGCAACCACGTAAAAAATGAAAATAAAAAACTTTAATGCTTCCGGACGATCAGCCGCTACTTTTTTCCAACGCTTTGATCCCCGAGGCTTATAATATGATGCGACTAATTCATGGATTCTTACAGGTGAACGGGCTTCATGCTGCCAGATTCTACTTCCACATGTAGATACATACTGCTTTTAGCGCCTCTGCTTCTCCAAGACTTGCCTTAAAAGTGACAATTCTGCTCTTCGTGAGCTCGTCTTGTTACCTTCAATTCCACAGAAAAAGTAAAAAAAAGAAAAATTCTGTTGGGAAAAGATTTGACCAGATATTTCCCATATTTGCTGTACTAAGTGATGTCAGTGCACATAAAATGTCATCACTCAGGCCAATTACTATTGTTCTGACTACTTTATTGGTATGCTATAACTCCTGAAATCTTCAGCCGATCTGAACTATTTGATGTGTGCTATGCTCTGAAGTTTTTTATATCTTTAACCATTTTTGAATAAATCCCAAAAAACTGGAACAGATCAAAGCAACAAAATGTCCCATTCAGAGTGGATAGAAGATCACGGAGATCAAAGGTTTGATCGCTTTTCACATGCGTTCTTTCATCATTTTGATCCTTTCAAGTGATGACATCATTGGTTAGTAGATAGATCCCTGTTGGGCATTTCCGTCCAGTTGAGTTAAGTGTCGTTCAGTTGCGACATTCAAATATCTGTTTTCTTCTGCTAAAGTTAAGCCTGTTTGATACAATGCAAAAAGAAAGCTCTTGTTTGAAGGCTACATCAAGTGTAGGCTACCGCCAGCTTGGAGCACCCGTTACTTTGGCGGTCACTAAATTCTTGTCCACCTGTGGCTGTGACTTAACTAACAACCAAGAAGAGTGGGCCTCCTTCATTAAAGATGTGGTGATCCACTCACTCAATGATCTCAGCTTGCGTGAGCCATACTATACAAACGACAAGAAAATCTTCAAGGGTGCCCTGAAAGCCCTTAAAATGAGGTTCAGTGCTGCTGAGTGTGAGACTCTTGTAAAGTCAGGGGATCCCGCTGCTAAAACTGCTATTATTCAGTGTCTGCAGACCCATTTGAAGGAAGTCATTGAGAAGCTTGAAAAAAAGAATTCCCCAACGACAGTGAAAAGAAATGACATAATAAGAATGATAGTCTTTCATCTTGTGTTAACTTTACTTTATTTTGCATTGATTGTGGTAATCCTTGCAATATTTATGCTTGTGTAATTATCCATTCTAATTCTCTAACAAGAGGTGACAGCAATGGGCCGCATGGTACCTGGGGGGAGTCCAGCTGCTTTTCGTCATGTGGTTAATTCACTTTTGCCACCCATCATCCATTGTCTACCGCTTACTACCTGCTTTTGGCTCAGCTCCTTCTTCCCAATGATGGACCAATGCAACAACCGCATAACTGCAGACGCTGCACCGATAAGCCTGTCGATCTCATTCGCCATCTTCCCCCCACTCGTGAACAAGACCCTGAGATACTTCAACTCCTCCACTTGAGACAAGGGCTCTCAATCGACGTGAAGAGGCCAAGCCACTTTTTTCCGGTGGAAAACTGTGGCCTTGGATTTAGAGGCTTTGATCCCCATCCCAGCTGCTTCACAATTGGCTGCGAAACCCACCAGTGCACACTGAAGGTCCAGGTTTGATGAAGCCAACAGCACCACATCATCTGCAAAGAGCAGAGACGAGATCCTGTGGTCCCTAAACCGGACCCCCTCCAGCCCCTGGTTGTGCCTAGAAACTCTGTCCATAAAAGTTATGAACAGAACTGGTAACAAAGGACAGCCTTGCCAGAGGCCAACGTGCACTGGGAACAGGTCCGACTTATTGCGCACAATGCGAATCAAATTCCTGCTCCGTGTGTACATGGACCAGACAGCCCTTAACAAAGGGCCCCGGACTCCAGACTCCAGGGCCACAAAATACACGTGGACTGGTTGGGCGAACTCCCATGAACCCTCGAGCACCCGGTGGGGCCACAGGACAACTAGGACAGGGATTGACAGGTCAGGGAAAACACAGTAAACTAGAGACTGGGGAGGAACAGGAGTGACGCAATGAGACGAGTGACAAGAGGACAAGAGGTGAGACATATTGATAAGCTCACAAAGACGACAGAAGAAGAGGGGTTTAAATACACAAGTGAGGGGTGGACACAAGTGGAACACAACAAATAGGAGCACACAGACGGAGAAGGCCATTGGTTAATTGGTGTAGGGAGGAGGCCGGATAGACTCGGCAGACCCAAATGTGTTATGAGGGTCTGCTGGGAACACCTGGCCGAGCCCTCAGTCCGCGCAGCTTTCAACTCCCACCTCCGGGAGAGCTTCTCACAGATCCCGAGGGAGGTTGGAGACATTGAGTCCGAGTGGACCATGTTCTCCACTTCCATTGTTGAAGCTGCTGCTCGGAGCTGTGGCCGCAGGGTCTCTGGCGTCTGTCGTGGCGGCAATCCCCGAACCCGGTGGTGGAAACCGGAAGTAAGTGATGCCGTCAAGCTGAAGAAGGAGTCCTACCGGGCACTGCTAGCTCATAGGACTCCCGAGGCAATCGACAGGTACCAGCAGGCCAAGTGAGCCGCAGCCCGGGCTGTGGTGGAGGCAAAAACTCGGGTCTGGGAGGAGTTCGGAGAGGCCATGGAGGAAGACTTTCGGCTGGCCTCGAGGAAATTCTGGCAAACCGTCTGGCGCCTTAGGCGGGGGAAGCAGTTCTCCACCAACACTGTTTACAGTGGAAGTGGGGAGCTGTTGACCTCAACTGGGGATATCGTTGGGCGGTGGAAGGAATACGTCGAGGACCTCCTCAATCCCACCACCACGTCTTCCATTGAGGAAGCAGAGGCTGGGTTCTCAGAGGTGGACTCGTCCATTTCCCAAGCTGAAGTCACCGAGGTTGTTGTGAAGCTCCTCGGTGGCAAGGCACCGGGAGTGGATGAGATTCGCCCAGAGTTCCTTAAGTCTCTGGATGTGCAGGGACTGTTGTGGCTGAATTGTCTCTGCAACATCGCGTGGCGGGCGGGGACAGTACCTCTGGACTGGCAGACCGGGGTGGTGGTCCCTCTTTTCAAGAAGGGGGATCGGAGGGTGTGTTCCAACTACAGAGGGATCACACTCCTCAGCGTCCCCGGGAAAGTCTACTCCAAGGTACTGGAGAGGAGGGTCCGGCCGTTAGTCGAACCTCGGATCCAAGAGGAACAATGCGGTTTTCGTCCTGGTCGTGGAACACTGGACCAGCTCTATACCCTCCACCAGGTGCTTGAGGGTTCATGGGAGTTCGCCCAACCAGTCCACATGTGTTTTGTGGATCTGGAGAAGGCGTTCGACCGCGTCCCCCGAGATGTCCTGTGGGGGGTGCTCCTGTTCGATCTTTGTACTCCCGGAGTAGGAGTTTGGTTCGCATTGCCGGCGGACCGCGTGATGCTTCTATTCGGACCCGTGACTCGATTAAGATGATAAATTCACGAGAATAGATCAGTTCCATGCAGCATTTTTCCGCCGGTCGCAGCAATATATTCCGGGCGCTGCTACTCCAGTTATTACGACAATGCACTCAGTTGAGCCAATCAAATGGATTGTTTACCCTGCGCGGCCAGGCAGCACACCAGAACAGAGAGGAGGAGACAGTCGCGACAGCATGGCGTGCTCCAAAAGAAGGAAGGTCGATGTGGAGAACCGGAAGGCCATTGGTTAATTGGTGTAGGTGTTACGGTGGAACTTCGGAGGCTCAGGTGCGGAGAAACCAGCGGGAGACAGATGAGTACATTTGGTGGAGTTTATTCTCTTAACAAGAGTGAATCAAAGGTGCTGCAGGCTCCAGAGGCAGGAGGTCAAGACTGCTTGCTGAGGCGGGAGCAACTGGGGCACGAGTTTGGTCTGGTCACGGTGGGTCAGGGAACCAAAGAAGCTGCGGCTGGTGAGTCTTCAAAGAGAAGCAAAAAGGAAGCGGCGTTAGTTAAAAGACTAGACTGGAACACAACACACGCAGGTCTACTAACTCTGGGAGTTTTACGATCCAGCGCCGAGTGGAGTCGAGCACCCGTTTAAGAGGTGTAGCTGATCAGGGGAAAACGAGCTCCACCCGGTCGTCGCAGCTGAATGGACTTAGATGATGAATCCCTCAGCAGCTCCACTTCCTGAAAACCAAAAGTAGAGGAGAGAGAAACACACCCAACCATGCCCCTAGGAGGCCTCTGAGGAGTGGAGCGTGACAGTAGGGATTTCTTACCTCATATGGATCACTATTTATGTTGTGGTTGGCTATCGATAATATTAACTGTAGCATACCCCCCGATATGAAGGATGACACTTTACTGATGGATTTTCAGGTTTAATGGCAGTAAACCCTCAATCTCACCGTAAGAGCTGGGAATACGCACAAGGATTGTACGTGAACTTACGGCCATACTCTTACATCCATATGATCACTATTTATGTTTTGGTTGGCTATCGATATTGATTAATAATTATCAAAGATAATTATTAATAATGTAAATGAAATTTAATCTGATGTGTATCAGATACGTCGGAGCTCCACCTGTCTTAACAGGAAATGATAGCCAGTTCAGTTATATCAGTCTCATAAGATATACTAAACAGTTAATCAGGAATTTGAATTAATAGTTAAATTAATTACAATTACCAGAATTTGTCAGGAGTCACACACCTCGCTCCAGCACCGGATCCTCTCTGGCACTCCTGCAGGCAATCAGCTAATTGATTGTCATGCATTCTTAAGCCCTGCAGTGAGGAGGGTCCGGTGCCAGAGGATTGTCTTGGTCTTCAGTCCGTGTGGTTAGTCTCCTGTTGGCTGCTGCTGCAGGTGAGTCGGTGTTGTCCTCCCCGGGGAGTGAGTGTCCTCCCCGGGGTGGTTCCCGTTCCTGTTCCGACGCCCGGTTCCAAGAAGTTCCCCATCCGGGTTCCGTCCCGGTTCCAAGAAGTTCCCCGTCCGGGTCCCGTCCCGGTTCCAAGAAGTTCCCCGTCCGGGTCCCGTCTCGGTACCAAGAAGTTCCCCGTCCGGGTTCCGTCCCGGTTCCAAGAAGTTCCCCGTCTGGGTCCCGTCCCCGTTCCAAGAAGTTCCACGTCCGGGTCCCGTCCCGGTTCCAAGAAGTTCCCCGTCCGGGTCCCGTCCCGGTTCCAAGAAGTTCCCCGTCCGGGTCCCGTCCCGGTTCCAAGAAGTTCCCCGTCCGGGTCCCGTCTCGGTTCCAAGAAGTTCCCCGTCCGGGTTCCGTCCCGGTTCCAAGAAGTTCCCCGTCTGGGTCCCGTCCCAGTTCCAAGAAGTTCCACGTCCGGGTCCCGTCCCGGTTCCAAGAAGTTCCCCGTCCGGGTCCCGTCCCGGTTCCAAGAGGCCCCAGAGATTCCCCGGATCCCGTCCCGGTTCCAAGAAGTTCCCCGTCCGGGTCCCGTCCCGGTTCCAAGAAGTTCCCCGTCCGGGTCCCGTCCCGGTTCCAAGAAGTTCCCCGTCCGGGTTCCGTCCCGGTTCCAAGAAGTTCCCCGTCCGGGTCCCGTCCCGGTTCCAAGAAGTTCCCCGTCCGGGTCCCGTCCCGGTTCCAAGAGGCCCCAGAGATTCCCCGGGTCCCGTCCCGGTTCCATGAGGCCCCAGAGATTCCCCGGGTTCCGTCCCGGTTCCAAGAAGCCCCCGAGAGTTCCCCCGGGTCCCGTCCCGGTTCCATGAGGCCCCAGAGATTCCCCGGGTTCCGTCCCGGTTCCAAGAAGCCCCCGAGAGTTCCCCCGGGTCCCGTCACCGTTCCAGCTCCCCTTTCCCTGTTTCCACAATAAAACATTGACGTTTGCAAAAAATGTTCTGCTTGAGGTCTGCTTCTGGGTTCAGGACACTCCACGCGCCGGCTCCCAGTCGTGACAGAATTAACAGTAAAGATTGAAGGATTTTGGAGTTCTTGACACAGAAGAGGTCGACATTTCATTCACCTTTGTGCACATTAATAATACAGCAAGTATGATTCCAAAAATTATATTTATTAACAATGAAAACAAATAAAACACAGATTCTAACTACCTATATACAGCTGGGTGTGTGTAGGTGTGTGTGTGTGTGTGGAGAGAGAAAGAGAGATAGGTGGAGGGAGTGTGTGTGTGTGTGACGTGTGATGGAACTATAAAACAAGATGGCGGATCAAAAGAAACTACATTCCAAATGGAGGTTGTCAGAGAACCGGAGGTCTGTCCTGAGTCTCAGCCATGTGCTGATAGCAATGGAACAATAGAAGCTAGCCGTAGCATCTGCTTCTGGTGTGTCTCTGCTAAAGGACCATTTCTAGAATGAGTTTATGTGACTGCGATTTGTCTTGTACCCAAAACACAATACTGTTAGCTAGCAACAAAGTAGGCTAATCTGATCACTAATTTGATCACACATCATAATCTGTCCATGGAAGTTCATAAATGGAGAGAATACTTACATGTACGTTGCTGGGTAAAAAATGTCCTCCAGGGTGGTGAGACTGATGATATCACATGTTTAAGTGGGACAGTATTGACAGTCAAAGTTGCATCAGATGTGTGAGATGATATCAGATGTGTAAGTGGGACTGTCAGAGTTGCTAAGAATTAAGTTTCATAGAAGATTCCATAGGAACTGCTTGTGGAAGAGTAGGGTGATGATACAAAAACTGCAATTTCTTAAAATTTATGAAAAAATAAATAAAAATGCAAATGGCCTCATGTCACAAACATGTTTTATGAGGAATACCTGAAATATGAAGATATTAGAACTCTTTTTTTTAAAGGTTTTGAAGATAACAACCCAGTATATTGCCAAAACGCATTGATTTGAATTGGGGTCATTTTTGACCCCACTTGTGGAAGAGTGTAGGTATTAGTAGGTCGTGCATCCAAGGGTTAAAAGAATAAAAACGTGATATCTGTAGCATGTAGCGGAGGTGGGATGATGAATATTAATGCGAGCGGTTGTCAGAAAAATTAATTGTCCAGGCGGATAAATACAGCATTATCTGGAGTACTTGATGGTGTGTACGGGGCGTCAGACCGGCTGTAATGAAAAGCCAGATTCAGGAAGGGAAGAGTGGCGAGAACAAGTCAGAACCACACGGAGACGAAGCAGCATGAAGTTGCAGAGTGTCGTAATTTAATATTACCGCAAAAAAAAAACATATCTGATCTATTGTGTTCATCCAAAGTGAGAAAAACTCACCATGGGAACATAGATAGATAGATAGATAGATTTTATTATAGACAATATCTCAAACCTAATGATCTTTTTTTCTTGCACCTGTCCTAGCTGCAAGGCGCAAAGATTAGGCGCAATTTATTTATTTATTTTCTGCAGTTCTTTGTTCAGGTAGCTTGGTAACCCACCCTACTGGGAGGACAGACACACAAAAAATACATTAAAATGTGTGCAAGTCCGGCAACAGATTGCTCAGGCTTTTCTTAAGGGTTCAGATAACCATTTCCAAATAAATCACCCCTAGAAATGTTTAAAAATGTCCCTAACCCATAGGAGAGGCAGCTCATTGAGGGGATCAAAGGAGATCAGCATCTGTTGGGAGCACGGGCACAAAAAGCATCAAAGCTTGTGGAATGTTCAGGATTTTGTGAGCTTGTTTGCTAAGACTTTTATGAAAGGATTTGGCTAACCATTTCCAAATACCCCCCCAAAGAAATGTCCTATACGAAGCAGACGAGGAGATCAGCATCTGTTGCCGTGGAGACGCTGAGATCAAAGCAGATGCAGGCACAGAAAATTTCCTCTTGATTTTTGTAGTTATCATTCAATGTTGGTCAAGATGAGAAGGAAGTGTAACTGAGAAATGAAGCGCGCGCGCGTGTGTGTGCGTGCGTGCGTGCGTGCGTGCGTGTGTGTGTGTGTGTGTGTGTGTGCATGCCGACCCCACATTGTCTTGACTTCATCACTGAACTTGTGAGATTGATGGGCAGCTGGATGCGGCGACGAGAGTCTAGATTATGAGGATGACTCAGCCGCCGCCTGTCAACGTTGTGTGTGTGTGTGTGTGTGTGTGTGTGTGTGTGTGTGTGTGTGTGTGTGTGTGTGGGTGTGTTTGTTTGTGTGTGTGTATGTGTGTCTTTCCGCCAGCTCCATAGCAAGTGGAGGGAGAGAGAGAGAGAGAGAGAGAGAGAGAGAGAGAGAAATGCCCACAGCATGGCCCGCCATCGCTCAGTTCCAGTCCAGTGCCTGAGGAAATGTACCCTGATATTAGCTATTAAAGAGCAGATTGTCAGGGGAGCCATGCCAGCGCTGACAGCAGCTGTACAACCGAGCCGGCTGCAGGGAGGCCGGACCAGGCCAGCCCCGCTTTCTCTCTTTCTCTTGTTCTATTTTCTCTTCCCCGCCGCAGGTTCGCATCCTCGAAACATCACGACGGCCTTTCACGTGGATGAAAAAGCCGCCGCAGACAGACGTCAGCGTTCGCCAGTAAACCTGATGAGTGTGATTAGATCGGTGCCGCACCTGCAAATGTTCCCTTTTTTTTTTTTTTTCGCTCGCAGAAACTCTCCAAACAGAAATTAGCCGCGAATCATTTGCTCTCAGATGAAACCGGCAAAAAACATAAATCAGCATGAACTGGAATCAATAACTCCTGCTGCTGGTAACTATCTCCCATAATGCTTTTTTTTTTTTTTTCTTCCAATCTTAACAACCCCCACTGCCCCCCCCCCCCCCACACACACACACACACACACACACAGAAACAGAAAGATGACTGCGAGGCAGCGACGTCAACTTCTATTTGTGAATGCAAATTTGTCACCTTATCAGTCTTTTATTCCAGGGACGTTGAAGCGTGACTCTTTTTCACATTCGCTCACTTTGAATACTGACAAGGAGGCAGAAAGAGAGGGAAGGAGGGGGTGGGGGGTGGGGGTGGTGGGGGGGGGGGATCATGGACAGTGAATGAAATTCGACTGGAATCAGGAGTCATGGGGGATTTCTGTCCTTTAAGTTGTGACAGCATATAATAAGGCCCAATCATTTTAATTAAAGAGCTTTAATCCGGCACCATTGAGGAAAGTAATCTGGCCTCTGGGGAGTCCTGTGATTGGCTGGCAGCTTAACCAGAGTGGAAGGCGTCTCTTCATCTCCCGCCACGGCGAGTGTGAGGGGAGCGTCGGGAGGATCCGAGGTCCAGACGGAAGAGAAGAAAAGAGCTGGCCGGCGCCGCCGCCTGGCACCTGTCCTGACCCCCCGGCCCTCGCCGCCTTTGTTGCCTCCGCCGCTCCCACCCTCTCAATTTCGCTGCCTTTAATTGCGCGCCCAGACTCCATTACTCTCCATCTAATGTTATCTCTTCCCTCTCACCTGCACCTCCACCCCCGCTCTCGTTTCACACGCTCTTGTTTTCCAAAAGTTTCACTTTCATTTAACTTTTCTCTATTTTTTTCCTCCTCCTCGTCCTCGCCCCGCTCTTCCTCACCCGGACCCTGATCTCTTATCTCCCTCCTACTTTTGCTGTCGCTGGGGCTCGGCCCGCCCGCACCAACTTTTAGATTGATCACAGTCATTACCTCCATTAATGAGAGAGGATTGAGTTCTTAACTGGGCCTTGCAGAGCCAGTTAGGTCACACTGACTGGGGATATGGATTACCGCAGGCTTCCCAGAGTGCGCGGCGTCCTAGGCCAGCCAAAGTACACTTTAATCACCTGCCCTTCTAACAGCAAATGGCTCTTTAATGACGCCATGCTGGATGGGTTCACCCCCCCCCAACACAAGGGCAAACTGATCCTGGCCGCGGCGCAGGAAGACACGGCGGCTCTTTATTGTTGTTGCAATGCATCTGCATCTTCATCGTGTGTGATGATTATTATAATGAGGTTAAAAATGAATGGACTCATGTTGTCTCAAGCCGAATCGAATAAGGATTTCAGTAAATCAGACACTCGAGCGCGGAAGACTGGAAACAGGCTGTCGTATATTTTTAAAGTTTGTATTTTTAAATCTCATTCGGTGTTAACGTATAGTAAATATAGTAAATAATTGATATCTAAAATAGCTTATTCAACCCTTATTTGCTTCCTTTTTCATGTTTGAAAGCAGTAAAAACACAAATTTTTTTCTTGTTTTTTTCTAAAATTAGTTAATGTTGTACTACAACTTGGTGTCTAATGAATTTTTTCCTGCACTGCAAACAAACCATTTGCATTTTTCGGCCTAAAATTTCTAGCTGTCAAGAGGCAAAATCGTCCGAAGGTTTGAATGTGCTGTAAGTGTGCGAGGCTGGTGAGTGCGTGTCCTTGAAGCACTCTGTGATCAGGAGCTGGACACGGCAGGATAGAAGACGGACAGATTTATACATGATGTGGACCAAATCAGCAGAAACATACGAGTCAGTATATAGCCAGCCAGTACTGATTCCTCTACTTGTGTCTCATTGTTTTGCTTCTCTACTCTCATGAAAATGGTCCAATTCCAATGCGACTGAATGAAAACCAGCGGTTTTTATTCATAAATCCATTGCCTTCAACCCACAGGCCAGTTTGGACCCTTTGGCGAGCTGGCTTTGTCCTGCGTTCCACTCGTTTTCCACCCTCTGGTCTCTGGTTTCTCTGTAAGCGCAGTATTTTTGTGTTGGAGACGAGCCAAACAAATAAATACTGTAGTGAATTCAGTAGAGGGAGATGGCACTGATATAAATGTTGCTGCAGGAATCAGAGCAAAAACTGCCAAAATGCGAGGTTTTTTTTCTCAATAATAGCACTCTGTAATGTGCCATTTCTCTGACTGATGGAGCTATTTATTCTAACTGATGCTACAAACCAGCAGCTCCCATGATTCTGCTGCTCCAAAAAAAAAAAAAATGCTGAGTCTGTGCAGAATCGGCTCTCGGCGTAGATAAATAGAAGCGATGTTTACCGCAAGAGGCAAAAAGAAATCAAAATCAAAAATGAATGAAACAAGCTGTCACCTGTACTGGAAAATGACGTAGAAGTTGTTCAGATGATGTACTCAGTGGAGCCCTAATTGACCCCCCACCCCCCCCCGCAAAATAAAAGCAGTTCAGTGAGAACTCGGAGGCAAAAACTGTCGCCGGCTCTTCTGGATGTTCGCTCCCGTCCAGAAGCAGCTGTGACGGAAGCATGAGCCAGTTTGTCGCTGTGACTCCAGCTTGTTGTGGTGCCTGGCAGCGCCGAGCCGAGCCGGGCCGGGCCGGGCCAGGCCAGGCCAAGCCGTGCCGGGCGGGAGTCGGTGGTCGTTAATTGAGAAAAGCACATCACTCACCAGGAGTGACAAGGTCAAGAGCATCATAAATAGTTCACAGATTAATTATTGTCCGTGTGTTAATGGCCTCGGCTGCCCTGGGTGTAATGTGAAATCACACCCGGGATGATAATTGCTGTTAAGCTGAGACTTCTTATGACTGTTGAATTACATTGGAACTCTAGTGAATTTTCTTAATTCAATTTTTTTTTTAAATAACCAAAGATTTTAGTTCCTTATGGGTCAAATGTAAAAAAAAAAAATATATATATATATAAATAATATCTTATTCCTGCCGTTAATTCCATTTCCTGTCTCCGGCCTGCAGGCGACTTTTCTGCCTCAGCTCAAATAAAATGGAATATAAATTACCCGCCTCTAATAAGTGAAGCCACTATTCATCCTTTCAAGTGGAGCCCACAAGCTTTAAATAAATGTTCCAGCCGGAGAATTGAATGTAACAGCCTGCCAATAATGGCCTTTTTGTTTTTTTTTCTCCACGCCGGATGTTCTTCTTTATATCGGCATGAAAGCATCTGCCGCAGGAGAAACACGCGGAGGCGTACAGGTGGAGGTCTCCTACCTGGTGCACCTCCGGGGCGCAATCATCTGCCGCCTGCAGCTGATCAATAGGAGCCTTCGCTTCAGGTCCGGAGATGGACCGACCTCGTCAGAGCGTTAAAATGGCTCAAACAAACGGAACTGAGCAGCCAAGATTGAGAAGGAAAGGGGAAATCCACAGCGTCTCAAATCGGTTGCCTATTGCTTGACGTTATGTCAGCTTTTGGATTTCTTCATGGCTATTTGGAAAACAGTGTCTTGACATGTTATGGCTCCCCAAAACACCGCAATTTTTGGCCGTCTGACATGAAGGATCGCCTCGTCAGCTGGAACAAACCAACAGAAATGTAGAATGACGTGACGTAGTTATTCGGGCAACACAGTGATGCTAACGTAAAATGCTAGTACATACTTGCAAGTACTTATTTTCAGCTCTCTTTGTAAAATTGACATCCTCAGTTCGCCTCTCCTTCCGAGCCACGATCACGTCCATGTTCTCCTCTGCCTTTGCGGAGGATTTTTCTACAAACATAAGAAAACCGCGAGGGTGAGACTTCTGTCCATGTTTAGCGTCTTCATTTGACCTGAATGGCTGGTGCAACGCTTATCGTGTTTTATCGTGATAATCGTCACTATGAACTCGGCTCAACACAGGGTTTCAGGGCATGTAGTACACATGTCAGGCCTTTAGGGGCAGTGTGACTCACCAAACACACCAAAAACGCAGAAGAAGAACACATAGAAATATAGAAGTAGACTCCTACTCCTCTCCTCCGCTGGCTAGCATCAGTGGCTTCTGCAGCGCCACCTGGAGCTCGTAGTCCGCTATTGTAAGAACAGTAAGGGCTTGTTTTGGGTATCCTTTCAAGTTGGGTCCAAACCAATGTTTTTCCTTCATATTCGTATGTGTTGTATTGTCATTTGTCGAATCTGGCCAAATTGACTTTGATTAAAAAGCAAAATGTCTTCAAAGGCAAAAAGTAGCTTCATGTGTTCCTCCTTTTCCCTCGGCTGTCTTGCGAGGCTAATGTACATACATTTTATATTTAACATTAATTGATGCCCTCATTTACTGACAGTGTTTCAAGTGAAAGTTCATCATTTTTGCATGTTTGTTTCAGGAAAGTTTCACATTGACACAGCAACGTTTTGAAAACGATGTCCATTTCTATAGAAACACTGAAAATGATGCCGTTAGCATCCCAGGCTACAAGTTGGCTCCATCCTCTGTTTTTGTAAAGACACCAAGTGTTCAGAAATGTTTCAAAAAGTTGCATTTTCACTGGCTCTAAGCACCATTGTCATGTAAACAGACACTGGAGACGCAATGAAAGTATTCCATTTCCACTTGAAAACGTTCCAGCCTTAGAAAGACACGACCATCTTAGTGGGGTGTTTTCCTGATATTCATCGACGGGCCGAAATGGGGAAAAAGAAAAAAATCCTTCAATCCACACAGATATGCAGGAACGCTGACAAAAACCATGCAATGCATCATTAAACATAACGATGAATCAACATAAATACAGTTTTTGAATATAAAGTGAGATGTGCATTCATCTACGTGTTTCACAAAATTATGATTTTCTGAAGTTTCAAAAAGTCCCATTTATAGTTGTATGCCATCACAAGAAGCGCAAGAATGATAAAATATCAGCAAATATAACATAATTACTTTCTCATAAGCCCATGTGTTACCCACAGTGGACAACAGACAATATTAGCATTACAATTCATATTTCGTTGGAGCTTGTGATAAAAAAAATAATAATAAAAGGCTAGAAACATGAACAGCACAAACAAAAATTATACAACTGTTGAAATTGAAAGCAATTATACAAACTGGCAACAGGTCAGTAACATGAGTGGGAACGAACTGAGCAAACAAAGTCCACTTTGATCTACAATTTGTGGAACAATATAAAGTTTCTGCAACATTACTATGTTAACATTTTGCTATTTGAAGTCACTGAATCAAAACGTTTTCACATCAGACCAATCTGGAGCACAAACAACATGCCCGGGGAGTTTGTGCATCATTACGTCCAGGTTTTCTAACTTTTTGGGAACTTGAGGGTGTAAAATTTAAATCGGCGGGGAATTGCATTTTCTTTTGGCGCTTGAATCAAAGCAGCTAAATAATCTTTCTACAGTTCCCAGGTATTAAAAAGAAAAAATCACAAGACCAAGAATAATTGGATTAGGTTTTCTGCTTGCAATTTTTTATCTCTCAGTGTTTACTCACTGAAATAGCGCCTGTTTGAAAAAGGTCTCCTCATGGGAATCCGTATTCCAGATGAGGTGAAACAGATTGAAGGTGTTTCGGAAAATTGATTCACCCTTGAAACGTCTCTGATGGCGTGGACTCTGTCCCTGGCAGAGTTTGGAAGGAGTTCTAACATTGGAATGGTCTTTAATTAGGGCGAGAGGACATAGCATCCTTGAAATGCACAATTCTGCCTTGTGACGGTGAAAAATTCGGTGATTCATTAGTTATGTCCCGAGTCGATGGCCGCGTCCTTCGCGTTTTGCTTTTGTGGACCTGCGATGTCACTTGAACTCCTTGAAATGCTTCCCAGATGACAAAAGACCCAACATGTATTCCCTGTGAATCTCCAAATACTAGATAAAAATAGATAAAATCCCAACAAGTCTTGTGGAACCCCCACCTTAAAAGGAGAAACCTTGACTTTATGTTGTATGAGTGTCACCAAATAAGATCAAGACCTCATTTTCTGTTCTTTCCTGCCTGGTGTCCCAGTTGGGATGTAACTATGTGACCAGAGAAATCTCATGAATCACCAAACCCTACAGCCTGACCAACTGAGCTCCTCCGCCTTCCAGCTAGTAGGTTTACAAAAGCAAAGGTGGATAATGCGCTTTCATCTTCATTACAACTGTCATCCAGTGGTGTTGTGTATTTTGTAAGGGGGCGTGGCCAATCTGTCAAGAAAAGACAAGTTCTTCACACTTCAGTAACACGGCTCTGATTAAGACAGCAGCGCACCGTCGAAGGTATGTTTAAAAATAAAACAAAAAAAACTATGCGCCTGAAAAGACAAAAGCAAAACTACTCATGAGAGGTATAATGAACTGTTCGACACTGGAAGGAAAAGCAGCTCGTCTTCCAACAACAATGTTTGCTGTTCAACGGCTGCTCACTCTCTCCTTTCACAAAAGTTCACGAAATCTCAAGTCATAGTCCTCAAGGTTGTCAGAGTCCAAAGTTCAAATTCTGACCATCAGAAGCCTTCAGTCCTCATCGCCGGTGGCAACTGGTAACTTGGACTTCAAGAACTACTGGAATCCACTATTATGTCAAATCAAGGGAGCGCTTCAGATTTCACAGATTGTTCTGTGTCAACAGTCAGGTACAAGTCCAAAGCTTTGAAAGTTACTATGTATGAATGGCAACCATTAGCTTGAAGTGCGTTTTTGAGTAAAGTCTCAGATGTGAGATGATGAACGGGAAGCGAACGTGCTCTTTTAGTCTAAAAAAAACAAAAGTAATACTGGAAGAGCACCACAAGACATTTAATAATCGTGTAAAGTACTAATAGTTCTAATCATGTCTGGTCGCAGAGGTCCGTGAACGTACATTTTCCATGATTTTCTCCCCGAGCTACAAATTGCTGCTGTCATAACTTCCATCCCCCTTCAACGGTAAAATCCCCCGTGGACACAGCAAGAGGAGGTCAGCATATTTTGTAATTTTTTATTTTTTTTTCTGCTGCAGAACATAGTGGAAAATCAGCATAACCAGTGTGGCTAGTTGTCAGTCTCTCCCCCCCACTGGAAGTAATAGCTGTGCCTGTGTGTGTGAAAAAGGCCTGTCAGTGATAAGGTGATGGGGTCACATACCTGGAGGGAGATTGGAGTGGTGCCCTTCCACGTTGACAGGAGGCGGTTCGGTTTCTCGAATCAGGACGACTCCCAGGTGCTTTCGTGTGCAGGTTTCACAGGTTCGCACAAAGATATCTCAAAGACGATACTGCAAAGAGTTGAGGGATTATACCTGGCCCGGGGAAGACCCCGGGCAGAAAACAGCTTCGCTTGGATGCCACATGGTGACTTGATTTGAACCAATTGGGAAAAGATTTTGGGGGAATCACGGTTCGAATCTGTGCAGAATCAGATTCAGAAAGTGGTGTGTTCTTTGGCTCCCAGCGGTATTTTTCTTACTGATTCAGAGAAGGCAGACCAGTAGTGTGACTCGACCAAAGAAAATTGGTGTGGTTTCTCATCAAGACGTTCCAGAATACCAACTGTTGCCTTTACTAACAAACTGCTGCTATATTAGATCTGAAACAACATATTCTTCTCTTCACTGGCCAAGTATGAGACGACTGAGCTCATAAATATTCACAACAGCAGCTGATACTCCCCAGGACTATATTCTTTTTCATTTTTTGTCAAATACCTACATCACTTCAATTTCGTTTTTCAACTCTGCGGTTTGCGAAAGCCTCGAAAATAAACCCTTGTCGATAAAACGAGCTTGTTTGTGACATCTTCTCACCCTAACTGTGCACAACGCTGCGTTCTGTACATTTATCTATCTCCTGCGTCTGTTCATTACCGCACAGATCTGCATTCCAAACATGCAGCCAGTTCCATGATTGTGCTGCAAATTTCATAGTTGGAGTCAGTCAACCGGAAGACGAGAGTATTTTAGGTATAAAATGTGCCTCAAACCCATTTCGAAAGGTTAATGGATAACATGAGCACAAACACTGAAGTATATAAAAAAGAATAAACTGCGCATATATTACCATACATTGGAAGCGTTTAGTGTTCACTCAGACCTCCAGGAACAAAACTAGCATTTCACACCCATCATAGACAGTATTAAACCGTTTCACTCACATTATTGCTGATTTTAATCCACACATCGAACATATTCGACACCCAAATCCTAAAAACTGTTCTTCTTGCATTCATTACCATTGTATTTAACTGTCGTGGTTAATACTCTCACCTCACTGGGAAATTAAACCGTGTGTAGCTTTTCTCTGGGTACTTAGATTCCCTATATGTTACTTGCCACCCTTCAATAGTCACAGACTGGGGAAAATATCTTCATTAAACCAAAACAAATATATTGTCCGAAATTGGTTCTGAAACAAAAACAATTTGGCCCAAAAAGAACAAACAAAGTCAACTTTTTTAATCCATTCGGGCAACATTGGTTGTTAACCCTGCTATAGGCATACCCGCATATAGGAGCGGTGGGATGCCATGGGGCGGCGTCCAGAGAGCTGGTGGGGTTAAAGGTCTTGGAGAGAGACCTTCGTTGGTAACTTGTTAGCTGTGAGATTGGAACTCTGCAAACTTTGCAGTCCCTGGTCTCTTCCCATAACTTCCCATGAAGGTTGACAGAGTGGACCAAAGGATAAATTGGCAAAAATGGACTTTAACCCAAATAAAAAACACAACTAGTGGTGTCGTCTCTCTGTTCAAAACCAAAAACTGAGGCGAGAGCAGAACTCCTCAGCTGCTAAAAAGAACGAAACAAAAAAAAACTATGCAGTCTGAGGATTTCTCTCCTGACATGAAACATTCGAAGAGAACGGGTGAGTTTCCTGTCGGAATCCAGCCTGAACGTTCACCAATATCCAGCCCCCATACGACCCTACGTTGGATGAAGCAGCGGTGGGTGGATGTATGGATGGTTCCTATTTCTCTTGTGTAAAAATTGTCTGAACTTCTTTCACTACTGGTCTTGGCAGAAATATAGCTGCTGCTGCTCTGCTTCCTCATTTATGTCTCAACCTTTGATACCGTGGCAGCGTAGGTTTGACTGGTTTTGTGGCGCCGGTTGTGCGTCCGTTGTGATAAATAAGACCCGTATATAAATGCTCACAAAAATAGCATGACATAATTCACTATTGATTTGCTCTCTTGGCTGGCTGATCTTCATTTCATGACACGGGGCAGTGCGGAGAACTCAGAGGCATCGGCATCGATCAGGTCTTGCCGCCAAGGCAAAATCTCATTTTCGTAAACGTGGCATCGGCCGTCTGCGTCCAGAGCGCTGACACGTGGTGTTGTTTTATGAGTCAGACATTATTGATTCACATCTCTTGTCTTTGTTCCTAAAAATACCGCGGCCTTCTTTCCCAGCAACCGAGCCCTGCGAACATGTTCATGTCATAACTTGTCTTGATGGCAGAATTAAGGTCTGAGTACTGTAAAGAGCTGAACATTTCAATAATAGAGCCAACGTTCGCTTGATGCACATGTATAATGTGGCGTGGAATCAATAAGCTGCTGTATAACTAATCTTATGAGCATTTTAATCACCATGAATGAAAAGTCAAGGCTGCTTGCCTCTGGTGGAGAAAGTCAACTCGGATCTGTCGAGTCTAATTTGACAGCCCTGTGTTGTTGTTTTGGTTTTTTTCAATGTGTCAAATCAATCCATCTGCCTCTGCAGTGGTATATAAATATTTGTCATTTTTCATTTATGAACTTCAAATGATGAAAGCTGATCATTTGTGCTTCATATTTACACAAATCAAGCCAACATGGCGACCACTGACCACAGGTTAATGAAAAACTCTGATTATCTCTTTATCCTGGCACCTGTTGCACGAGGGTGAAGATTTCTTTGATGGGGAATTAATTGTGACTGCTGATTAGGAGCTTCTTGAAAAATGGTGGTCAGTATTTATCAAACGTTTCCCAAGGAAGAAAATGCGATTAATCAGCCTCTGGGTCATTATGGTCTGGGCTCAACATGTGGTTCCCTGGAGCAGAGGCTTCCGGTCCTGGTCCCGGTGAGACCTTGTCCTTCTGCCAGCTTCATTATTGGACTTTGTGATGTTGACTTGCTTCTTTCTTTGATTTCCTACTACTTTACTCAAAACTGCCATATTTGGTCAGAAATGGCTGTTTCATTGAAACACATGTCAAACCATCCATCTTCTATCCACCTTCATCCAGTTAAGGGTCCTGGATAGGCCCAGAGTAGATTATGTTTGCCACCAGATACTTGACATTCCAAGTCACTAGTAATTCATTTGAAAAACACACATTTGTGTACTGTAAAAGGCAGATATCCTGAGCTTGTATTGGGGATATTTTGATATTTATGACAGCTATAACATTGCCCATGCAACTTGATATCAACTCATATCTTGTATTTTTGCCATGTTCTTGTCTGAGGGGCTTTCTCAGTCATTAAACACGTCTTATTGCTGCAGAATTATTCACCTATTTGTGAGTCACAGCTTGTATAACGTTGCCTGTTCGGCGCTTTGTGTTGTTGTTGACGAAACCAAACAAATGGAACAGAAACAATCCCCGAAGTGTGAACAGAAAGATGTCCAGCCACCTGCTGGGTGAAGATTACTCCATCAAAGCATTTGTCTTCAGACGGCGTCGGAAGCTAAAGAACTCTCATCAAAATGGTACATTTCTCTGTTGCAGATGGCGTCCCTGGATCAGTGCCCCTGCTGCTGTCCCTGCCTGCGCTCAGACCGGCACAACCCCGAGCGCCCCTGTTGACCCCGACCGTCGTGCCGGCGCCGCCACCCGCGGCCTGTCTGAAGGTCCAGAGCGCCGCGGTGGCGACAGCGGCGACTACAACCCCAGAGACTACTACCTCAGCCGCCGCTGGAGGGGACGAGGAGCCGCCCGAGCTCCCCCCGCCCTCAGAGCCAGAGCAGGAGCCCGAGGCCGAACCGGAGGCGGAGACGGACACGGAGACGGAGGAGGAGAAAGCTCGACGCCTCCTATACTGCTCGCTCTGCAAAGTGGCGGTCAACTCGGCGTCGCAGCTCGAGGCGCACAACAGTGGTAAGAGCTACAGATTGAACTTTTTATTAAATGTTCTTTTATCAGAAATTCTTCTTTTCAGCGTTCACACGTCCTATTTTCTAGTATGTGGTGGGCATCAGCAGGGCATCCCAGGGAGGTGATGGGGGGGGGGGGGGGGGGGGGGGGGGGTAAAGGGTTTTGCAGAGGGACCCACAGTGGGGGCTTTTCCACCAAAAAGAACCAGGTTCTAGTTTGGGGCCAGGGGCCAGATTTAGCACCAGTTCTTTGTGTTTCTCCCCCAAAGCCCCGGCCTATCAGGTGCTAAAGGAGTGCTTAGCTAGCGCCATATCATCGCTGGACCAGAGCGGGGCCTGACACATCATCAGCTGGGGGTGGAGTTAAGAGACACTGTACCGGCATTCTGAAATCTACAGTAAACGTCGCCATAGCAAGATGGACGTGAAAAAAAATGACAATGAACGGACAAGGAGACACAACGTTTTCTCGCTCTTTTGCTCTCCATCCGAGGTTCAGGCCAGACTGGATGGAGCGACGTCTCTGTGGATTTCCACTGAAGTGCTTGGAGCTATGTCTGCAGGGATATATAGGACATTTTGGAGTGACGCCATGATGTGACTCTCACTCGGCTCCCTTGACAATGTAAAAAAACAACCGGGGTGCACTTAAGAACTGGCGATAGCGCCGGCCCTGAACTCACACCTGGTTCTTTCTGGTGGAGCAGCTTAGAAGCCATGAACTTGCTCAAAACTCATGAGGCTCAGTCTTCGGTACAAGTTACATTGTCTTGCTGTGGCGACGTCTGTAAAGGAAAAACAAATAATTGACAAACTGAAAGAATCTCCGATCCCACGACTCATTCTCCTGCTGCATCCAGCCTAAAGCTCTCTGTAAACCCCTGATTCTATGTATTATTGTCCCAGACGATAACCCTTCTGCAGCCACTATGAACAAAGTGTTTATTTGCTGGGTTTTTGTGTGTGTTTGTAACCATGTTGTTTAATTTCCATGACAAATGCTCGCAGGCGTCGTCGGCACTGAAGTGATTTTTCTCAGTGAGTCACTGAATTTTAGGGACACGGCTGGATTTCCTCACCGATAATCACTTCTGAATTGTGCGGGCTGTCTTTAATCGCTGCAGGCCTGAAAAACTCACATTATTTGAGAGGTTTTGTAACCTCGAATCAAACTCGGGTATTGTGAGACTTTCTCTCTATTGAAAACAAAGGGTTGAGCTCTGAATCATGCTGTCAAAGTAATTTCTATTCTTCAGTTCACATTCAGAGTGGGATGTGGCCGTGCCCTGAGTCACCGGGCTGATTTTTAAAAGCCCATTCAACATTTAATAAAACCTTTTCTCTGAAGTTTTGTGTCAGGGGATTGCAAACATGACCGTGTCAGTGTTAAACTCACTGACTTATTCATTAGCAGTGTCAATATTGAGTTCGTTAGTTCCACTAAATTGCCTCTTTTGGTCGAAACACATGAAAATAATTGCAGAAATGCGGTCTAACTGAGCCGACTGTTAGTTTTTAATCGTAGCCAAAGCTGCAGTCTTCATGGTTAGGATTTCACTCAACCAACTGATCTCTAATTTTTCTAATGGTATCCACAGCAGATCTGATGTATAACCAGCCATAAACACCTTCCTGCAGTCTCTCTGTTGTGCTAATGCTGCTAGCTGTTAGCATTAGCATGTTTCCTTGATGTTCAGAATGAACCAAATAGCCTGTGTTTTGGACAACCAACTCAGTCTTCCTTATAGCAATGTCAAAAGAATTCTTGCCGTAAGTAGCATTAGCTGAGCTAACGTAGCTGTGATTCAGCATTAGCGGCCTGTCTTGAAACCAGCATCCCTGAATGTTTATCTCCCGTGTTTTGTTGACAATTTCCCCTCACGGCCATTAATTCATGACCCCTTCAAAAATCCACTAACATCCCGATCATAGAGCATCTTCCTCCCAGTAATGGTGCAATACTGCAGCCATGTCAAGATTATCAAGACATCCCCAACTGAAATGACCACAAACTTAACATAAAGCCAATTTTAATTATACCTCTTGGTGAAAAAACCCAATGCTTCCTTTGAAGGATTTAAATATATACATATATATATATATATATATACGGCATATTCAAATCTCTTGCAGAAGGATTTTGGCCCACAGGCCCACATGTTTGACACCCCCACGTTAGTGGGTCATTGTTGTCGCGGCAGTGTTGTAAAAGCTAAAATATTCCATTTGCTTCCAGTAAAGAAAGAGTCAGGGACCCGAGCTTTGGCGGGTGAATCCAATCTGCGATGACAGTTCTGCATCAATTCTTTATCCGGAGCGTCAACCTTCAGGATATTACAATACATGCAGAATAAAATAGCAACTTCCAGCTGGCGAGTGGATCGTAAGTGGGTCGTGTTTGTCTATAGAAGTGCATTGAATATCTGAAATGGCACTTTTGTGTTGCAGAGCGGTTCCTTGCTTTTCATTGAATGGCAGCGATTTACTACACGGCACCGTTAATGCTCCGATGGTCATGTGACCACGTTTCTGGAGCAAAGCCTTCGGGAACCAGGTCATCCATCCAGCATTGCTCCTGTGCAGTTCACTCCAAAATGTGGATTGTAGGCAGCTGTGTAGTGCCAACATTGGGGGGGAAAATCTGGTGAATTTTGATTGATTTGCGTTATGCTCACACTTTTCAATTTTTAAT
Source organism: Blennius ocellaris (assembly GCF_963422515.1). Taxonomy (NCBI): domain Eukaryota; kingdom Metazoa; phylum Chordata; class Actinopteri; order Blenniiformes; family Blenniidae; genus Blennius; species Blennius ocellaris. The sequence continues at coordinate 4,778,090 of NC_137657.1, forward strand.
ATTTAATCAAAATATATAAACAGAACACAAGCTGGGGTCACAAAATAGATAAAAGTGCAGAATAAATGCAACAAAATACTTTGAAATGGTATTAAAAAAAATGTGAATTGATCAATGATAAGTTTATGTTTCTATCTTTTAAGTTTTTAGGTTTTCACTTGCCTGTCAGAATCACCATAAACCATCACAGAAGATAAAACCGTTCATCACTTTATTTTTTATCACCTGTCGTTTCAAGAAGGGTTCCTGATTTGGTTTTTAGCATGTTGAACATAACTCAGAGGGTTAAATACCTTTTTGTTACCACTGAGGTTACGAGGGTCCTCCGCCGTCTTTGATCCGTGATGTTTTAAGGCCCATTAACGCTCTGACCTCCAGATTCCCCCACAAGGAAAGGTGCATTCCTCCGATCCCCCCCCCCCCCCCCCCCCAAACACCCCCACCTCACCCCCTTCCCCTCGGGGCTGAAAGCTGAGGCGCTCGGTAATCCGCTGCCTGTTTGGACCTGCAGGTACGAAGCACAAGACGATGCTGGAGGCCCGGAGCGGCGTGGGCTCCATCAAGTCCTTCCCCCGGGCGGGGGTCAAAAGCAAGCTGGCCACGACCTCCAAGTCGTCCACGGGCCTGCAGAACAAAACCTTCTACTGTGAGATGTGCGACGTTCACGTCAACTCGGAGACGCAGCTGAAGCAGGTGAGGGCAGGAAGAGGCCTGAGACCGGGGCCCTGTTTAATAAACTACATTTCCAAGGATTGTCTATCCGTTCTAAAAAGGTTTTTCATGCCAGGCAGCGAGAACAACAAACATTCACAGTGTCGAGTAGGCATTGAAGTTGGATTGGTCTTGACTGTCAACTCTAAAACTACCAAGTTCCACGAGAAAATAGATTGAGAGTCGGGATGGGAATTGATACGATTTTTACGCTTCCGAATCAAATTTTCAACTCTGCTTAACAATTTAGTTCGATATGGATTCTCTTTTCAGATTCACTCCGGAGCCGATCAATAAATGCGACAATCAGTACTGCAAGCTGCCCCGTTGTCGTACTTTTGTCGTGAAATGGAACCAAACTTTCCGGCGTTTTAGCCGCCATGTTTCCCGCTGACGAATCTGCTGAATGACGTCGCCTCGCGTAAGCGATAAGAGAATCGATAACGGGATCCTTTGCAAAATTAGCAAACGACTCCAAGGGTTGCTCCCCCCGCCGTTAAAACAGGCCCCCGGAATGATTCAGTGTTCCTTTGAGGACGTTCTCGACTCAACGGGGTCCGAGGAGATGAAACTCATGACGTCTGACATTTTCACGATTTCTCTGTCAGAGGAGCTGAAACAGGAAAAGGCAGAGTGTCACTCTTTGATGATCTCAGACACTGAATGATGGAAGAGTTAAAAGTTTAAAAAAAGGAATAAGTGTCAGTCTTGTTTAGAGGCTATGAACGACTCGGTTTGATCTCACCGGGGCGGGACTGTTTTCATATTGAACTATAAATACTGACAACCTCAAACCTTCCCTCAGCAACTGACTGAGTGACTAAAAGCATAAATAAATCTATTGAACGCAGGTTAAAGAAAAGGAGTTTAAATACGGCTTTTGACTGTCAAGTCACCAGCAATACGGTAGCATCTGTTCAGTTGTGGGTCAGCGTTATCCATGTATTTGCTCTATATCAGAAGAGCTATTAACTACGGCCGTGGTGCACATGTGCAGTGGCAGCGTTTCAGATAAGTCACATTTCCCCCTCATTTCCACAAAGACGGGGCATTTTATAAAAGTTAAATCTCTTTTAAGTGTCACCGTCGTGTAGACAGGGCCTTAATTGAGGTTATTTTGCACTTATTAAAGTTGTTGTTTAGCATTTGTCTAAAATCGAGTCGTTTCATCGTGATGTATAATTTGTTAATGTCATGCAAATGTCATTTCTATATTGTGAGATTTCATTGGTTAAAAAAAGAAAAAAGTTTAATTTGCAGTAATTTTATCGTTTATCATGTCAGATTTCTATTTAAAAGCATATATGAGCAGCTCTTTACAAATCAGGAACTGTGCACAACAGAAAATTCAGAACATACAAAAAACAGAGTGAATTTGAGTGGATTGTTCCAGTTTCCTGCGTCGTTCGGCCTTTAGATTGATCCGATCCAACAATTGTAAGACTTCATGTTGTTGAAAAACCTTAAACATTCAAAGCGGCGGTGGAGGAAAGGAAAATGAAAGCCGGCTTGAAGACGGATCCAACCTCCTCCGGTTCACAGCTGAAGCTTTTTGTGAATCACACAGTGGAAAGGCGTGAGTGTTTGTTCGGGTCAGTGCAGCTCGATAACTTGGCTTAATCACATCTTATTGATCGGACTCCAGCTTTTCTAACTCCTCACTCCAATTACATTATTTTGAGGCCCATTAGCACCAGAATCCCCTCGTTTCATTTTGGTTTTTTTACCAACAAATAGCGTGTTGTTTGTGTGGTATTCGGTTCAGCCCCTCTGCTTTTGTCTATAGTTGTAACGTTAGTGAACTTCGGATCAAATGCAGGGATATTTCATCGTCCATTTAATACTTCTACACCACTTAAATCAGTCCTGTTACGCTCCCAGTCAAACACTCGGGATGTATTTTTAGACGTCAGATGCACACCTCCCTCACTCGCCCTGCTCCGTCAGCCGGAGGAGGATGTAGATGCGGTGAAATAAGACGGGAGCGCGCGACACGCAGCTTTCACATGTAAATGATGCATTTGATGCCTGACATCCAAATACAGGCCTCCTACCAGGAATCTGCTGCTCCGATCAGTCGGTTCACATCAAGGCTCATCACATAAACGTGTAAAAACTGCTACTCTGACGTATCTGAGTCGTAAACAGGCCTGACGAGCCACACAGGAGCTGCAATTTGACAGAGCGATTGTAATTTAATTGTCTCTCACTTATGCGCGCGAGCCAGACGGCAGCGTTTCCAAAAGAAATCAGATTAAAGCAGCAAAACACGATTACTTTGAGAACGATAAGCTACTTCCTGTAAAGCCGGTGTTTACCTGATCACATTCCTCCCTACCGGCACGGATGTCGTCTGTAAAGCGCAGTGATGCGACGTGAAGCTGCAGGTTGTGGATTTAGTTCTCTTTCTTTTCTTTTTTTGTGGAGGATTTAGATTTATTTTGCATTGAAGCACAAAAAAAGTATCAGAATGTTGCAAATACTTTGCCGATCACCTTTGAAAACGATTCAGATTAAAACAAAACAGAGAGCAAGGATTTTTCCTCCTTTCATTCCATTCCAGGACACATTTCTCTATTAAGTCTTTGTCGTTTGCAAGCATTCTTGAAGAAACAACAACAACAACAACAAAAACAGCCTTGAGAGAACTCGATCAACGGCAAAAGAAATAAAAAATTAGGTTTCTGCTTTAAGATTAAAGCCGCGCGTGAACACAAGGTTAAGTGGAGTTGCTGTAGAATCTGACAAAAGGTGAATCTCTTTGCGACTCAGTTGAAAACCTCTGGTAGCTGCTGCTCCACAAATCTCTTTTCGTCTTGTAGCGGTTGATCATTCTGTCATGGGGGGGGGAAATGTCATCCACAACACCAGTTTTCCTTTTCCCACTGTCTCAGCTCAACCTTGAGATTTCTCCCTGAGAAACAGACGGGGCTTTAAATGAATTTTTCATGCCAGGTCTTTTACTGAGTACCTCTGAACAGGAGTCTTTTTTGGTTTTTTTGTTTTTTTCTCCTCTGTGAAAAGAAGCCAGCGTGACAAATTCCGGTCACAGTTTTAAGAATCGGGAGAAAAGTGTGATTGCTAAATCCTCTTGCGAAGTTCAGACGCCGCCGCCGCTTGTCGCCGCCGTGTCGCCACGCTGAATTATTTATTGGCTCGGGGGTTGGAGAGTATTTCTGTACGTGCCAGGCGGGTTCCGTCGTTTTTTTTTCTGGTCCCCCCCCTCCGTGGCGCTCTGCTGTATTTAACAGGGATGTATAACGGACCATTTAGTAAAAGCTCTTTGAGCCGCACCACGCCGAGCCACCGCTGCAGTCATTTTCACCGTGGGGGGGTCCTCGCCAGCACAATGGAGCCATAATCACTTTCACCTCACGACAAAGGTGTATTTTTGTTTCTGGCCTGTTCTTTTTTTGTTTTTTTAATTCCTCATGCTGCCACCTTGAATAAGAAAATCTGCAAATCACTGCCACCTGTAATGTTAAAAACACATTTTATAAAACGTGTTTTTGAAGTCGTATTTCTGTGTGTGTGTGTGTGTGTGTGTGTGTGTGCAAATCTGTTCTTCGTACTGTTAAGTAGTTGCAATCCAGATTCATTATGCACTGAAGCTGATCCCGGCGGACGTTAAGGAAAGAAAGTAGACTAAACTGAAGAACTCATCTAGTTGTTGACGTGCAAAGTCACAAAATACAGACAAAAAAAACCCAATAAAAACCCAAAGAGCTCGAAGTGAAACATGAAGCATCCAAACGCAGGGGGAAAAAAACAACAACCGTCATTTCCAGACTATTGATTGCCTCTGAATATAAGCCACAACTGCCAAATTGAAAAAGATAAAAATGTAAAAAAAAAAAAGAAAGGTCACCTGAATGCATGAGGCTCGTCAACCTGTAGAAAAATTCATAAATTAGCCTTGAAGCTAATTAACGAAGCGGCTTATAGTCCGGAAACTATGGAAGTCTTCCCACTTTGTTGTCAAACCAAAAATGAAATTCTACATAGACAAGGCAAAATGAAACACAGTAATAAACATAGTTCATTACAAAATGCTGCAGATTATTACATAATGAGTGGAAAATATATGACATTATTGCATAACGCACCGTTCTTACATAACGCGGCGCTTCACAGCCTGGTTGCTCTTTTGGGATTATTTTACTTGCAAGTTTTCAAGCGGAAAATTCACAAATAATTTAAAAAACAAAATGTACGAAGGACACAAAGCAGCGGCAGGGATTCCGCCGATCGGACCATTAATCCTGATATTGTACAGGGAGATTGCAACGTTCAGCCATTTCCAGATCGGTTGCCAGATCTTGCGAGAGAAGTAAGTAGCAGGGGGAAAACAGCTTTGTCTTGCTTCAGAACTTTTTGTTGAAAGAGTATGACATGAAATACATATATATGTATATAGTCCACCATCAGAGGTTTGTTTGGAGCATTCGGAGCAGTGAACACCACGAAGCAGCGGGGAACCTGTTTAAAGCAACACGACTCCAGCGTCAGCCTGTAATGTCCTCTGCCCTCTGTGTCACTTCCAGCACATCAGCAGTCGGCGTCATAAAGACCGAGCGGCAGGTAAACCAGCCAAACCCAAGTACAGCCCCTACAGCAAACCGCAGAAAGGCCAGACCAAGCAGCCGGTGAGTCACCAAAACACTTCATCTCATCTTATCGGCAGCCCAAAGCCTCGGCGTCGACGCAGCAGTCGCACGCCCTCGCGTCTAATACAACGCTGAAGAAACGGACTTTTACCATCGCGTGGGAAACGGGTTTACAGTTTGATCATTGTCGTTCTCTCCCTCCGACGCTTTTATCTGTGAATAATCCCCCCCCCCAGCCTCCATCCACCCAGCGGCTCCTGATTCACTAAAATGTCAACTTTTATGACTGGATCACTTGTTACCCGACTTTTAATGAAAAAAAACAAAAACAAGACACAATAATAATCCCAGGACGGGAACATTGTGATTTAATTTTCAATATGTCATTGACAAAATGGCTCATATGAGTCATTTGCTGGCTGAGGTATTAAAACACTGTTTTCAGGTGATTTGCAAATGTCAGGCTGAAGTTATTTGGGCTGCCTCAGCAGGGGGTCTCTGACGTCGTGCGTCAGAGTCCGACTGGCTGGCGAGCTGCAGAACGAAAGAAGAAGGACTGGAGTAACTGAACACGGTCCCCAGGTCGTCGTTTAACTGTCCGGTTCTCGTTGTTCCCGGTAGAAAACCAAAAGCTGTCCCCCTACGATCGCACAAGCAAACGTTCAGAGACAGTAAGAGAGGATCCAGCGCGGCGAGGTGCGAGATGAGCGTCTGACGTGGTGCACAAGGCATCCGGAGGCAGCCGTCATCACGCCCACTGTTTGCCAGAGACAAAGCACCGGGGGTTTACCAGTGTGGGGGGAATGGCTTTTTTTCTGAAACCCATCATTGACTGAGTTAACGGAGAGGAGCCCCGTCTTGATGAGCGCAGAGTAAAGAATGCTTCCCGCCGGGTTTCGACGCCCGAGCCGCTGATTGATGGCCCGGAACAGCTGCCGCCGCCGGAGCGTCGCTCTCGCCCGGCACTGACACGCAAGATTACGCCGAATAACTTTGATGACCTTTTCACCCGATTAGGCCGTGGGCGGAACGCAGACGGTCCTCGGATTACTTGAAGATTGATCACAGTTACCAGTTCCAGCTTCAGAAGGCAGCTTTATCTCCAACAATAACAACTCAACGGATTTGATTAGACAACGTTGGGAGAAAGAAACAAATATAGTAATCTCGGAGGACGTAGGGCTACAATTTTGGAAAAAATCTATATCTTTAACAAGCAGCTCTTTACTGTGGCCGGATTACCACAATCCAGAAATGGGAGTGGTTCAGAGCTGTCCTGCTGGAGGGAATGTGGAACGATTTCTGCACAATGCTTTCATATAGTTTGGAAACAATTCTGGAAGAAGTCGTAGTGAACGATGCTGCAAAAATTGGCATCGATTCGATACCAAGTATATACAGGGCCAGTATCGTCCATAGCAATCCGATAGATGCTTTTTGATTTTCAAGGTTCATGCAAAATCCAGATGAATTTTTGTGACTTTTGAGTGTTTTGATGATTTTCTTTTTGTTTGTTTTGTTCCTATTGTTTGGCCACAAAAACTCTCCAGACTGTGTATATTACACTGGAAAATCAAGTGTAACATGTGCATCGTTCCTGTCTGATGATCATGTATTTTTTATTTTATAATCGTAAATATTCTCACCCTTGAATATTTTTTTATGTTCAAAAAAGACACCAAAAAAAAGTTTATAAAAAAGAAAGAAAGCAGTTGAGGCCATAATGTGTGTTGACACTTTATTCAAAGATGCCTCATTATTATTATTATTTTGTTTATTCATTTCATACTGTATTTGCAACTACAAATTAGAAAATGAAATACATTTATAGTAGGTGTGTGAATCAAAGTCAAAGTCAAAGTCAGCTTTATTGTCAAGTGTGCTGATATGTATGACATACAGCACAGATGAAATTTCAGTCCTCTCAGACCCACAGTGCAAAGGCATGTAATAATATATTAAGAAAAACAATTGAAAGATTTAAAAATCTATACACCCTATAAACATATCAACAGTAAAGTGGCATGTACACAATGTCTCTTTTGAGGTAGAGAATAGAGAAGTATATACAGGGCCTTTGATGACCTTTGATCTGGATTCTTGACATTAATAGGGGGACCAAAAACCCCGTTTTGCTGAGGGCCCCTTGGAGGCTTGGTCCGGCCCTGTAATGAAATGATGTTGTTTTTTTATTTCCACGTCTTGGTATGAGCCACATGTATTAAATGGGTTTAAGTTTCCCTTCGTTCCCCCTGAAAAGCGGCACTTACCCTTTGACATTTTAATGAAAATTCATTAAATTTTAACTCCCCAAACAGACGCCTCACCAGGGGCTCCATTCCTGTGAGCACGGCGACAAATGCAAAGTGTTAAAATCACTTCTTTTTTTCCCCCCCATTAAACCCACTGCTGTTTTTAATTAACTCACCGAGTGGTTCAGTGCAGATAGCAGAGAATAAACCTGAACCAAGAGATCAGCGATGAGAGGCTGCAACCTGCAGGAGCGGCATTGGCATTAAAGCCATTCCGCGACTCTAGACGATGAAAAAAACACAACAACAAATTGAAAAACACAATAACATTAACTTTAGTGGAAGAGGTAGGTCCCCGTCAGCAGCAAGAAATATTGCCGATGGAACGACTACTGGAGCTCTGATTGGACGACAGCAGTACTGCTTTTGAACGGTGAAGTCGGTTTGTGACTGGAAACCGCAACAGTTCAATACATGAAACGATCTCTAAATTGTAACTGTGTTCATGATTCCAAGTCGCTGGAAAGAGTTAAAGAGACAAACCGGCAGCAGAAGGAGCACCGCCGGGTGTCCGTGTCTTTTATCAGCCGTGACGGTAATCACCACATTCAAATGGTTGACCATAATAACGGATGTCCAAGAAAAACAAACTGGCCTGGTCATGCGAGGGAAGAAATAATGAAGGGGTTGACATTTCCCCGGCCGCCTCTCGTGTCGGCTCCGCCGTCTTCCTCGCGGTTTGGAGGAGTTTCACCAATTAGCAGCTGATTTCTGGCACCTGTCTGATGCCGCCCCGTAAATCTCCCGGCGTGTCGTCAGCCACCTCCTCTGCTCTTTATTACCATTTCTCTCAGTACGACGGGTAAAAACAATCCCTGCTTGTGACTGCAGGATGCCGCTGAGGTCGTGTCATGGAAGAGGGAGAAAACAGACAAAGGTCACGGATTTGATTCACACAACGGGTCATGATTTGCATTTAGTACAAACAGGACACAGCGGAATACTTTCCACCATAATGAGGAGGGCATCTTTCACTAATCCCATTGATCTGTTGACTGCTAAATGAAATGTCAGGGAGTAAGTGGTCATCCCGCATGCACACCAGGCTGAAAGAAGAAAATGCTGTTCTAAAGAACATCAAAAGTTGGCATTTAGCATCTCTTTTTAATATGCCAGTTTGTTTTGGGTTTTTTCTTTGATCAGCGGGTTCCTGATTGAATCCACGTTTTGCCTTTTTGAATTTTTAATGGAGGTTCTTACGCAGCTGTTTGCTCCCTGCAGATATACATCTATTTACTGATGATAAGAGACGCCTTTTGGGGAAAAGCGCTCGGTTTTAATTTGCTTCATGAACTCGTTTCACATTTTGACATTATTATGAATATCTATATTTCAAATCTTTCATATATATTTTCACTTGCCTGCCGCTAATCCTTTTTTAAATAATTGTATCTGATTTTTTTTTAATTAGTCTTTGATTTGATTTTGCTTACCTGTTTTTATTGGAATTTTTAAATTATTTTCACCCCAAAAATACATTTAAAAAAATAAATATTATATATATCCTTTAATTTATTACGGCACATTTTCAAAAAAAATTCTTTCAAATATATTTTCACTTGTCTGCCTTTCATCCTTTTTTTAAAAAACTATTTTATCAGACATTTTTTTAAATAGTTTATTTAATTTTGTTTACCCATTTTTATTTAAAATAATAAATATATTGGATTTTTGTCGTTATTTTCACCCCCAAAATAACAAAAAAAATAAATGATATATATATCCTGTAATTTATTACAGAACATTGAAAAAAACACATTTATTTCAAATATATTTTCACTTGCCTGCCTTAAATCCTTTAAAATAATTTTATCAGATATTTTTTTTATATGTTTTCTATTTAATTTTGTTTACCTGTTTTTATTTAAAATAATAAATACATTGAATTTTTTAAATAAATAAAAATATATATACAATTTTTCTTACAGTTGGTTTTTTTTTAATGTGCAGAGGTAAAAGCATCAGCCTTCAATACAGTGAATAAATTAAGGCTGAATATGTTTCTACTTCTTGTTGAAGCACTTGTCTATGGTTGCAGGTTCATGTTTGTTAAAGAGGTTTGTTTTTAAAAACAAAACAAAAACAAATCATCTGCCTTGAACTCAGTGTGTTCCGTATGTGTCCTCCAGATAAAGCTGATCCTGGGGAAGGAGCGTCCATGTCAGCCTCTGACCACTCAGATCCTCCCCGCTCACCCTGGCGGCGGTGGCGGCGGCGGCGGCGGCCGGCCCTGGCAGCTCGTTCAACGGGCACCGCGCCGGCCCGTCACGCCGCCGCCCCGCCTCCGGCACGCCCCCCAGCCCCCCCGCCCTCTTCCAGACACAGACCCTCCCCCGCCGCGCTGCTCCGCCCGGCCCCCGGGCCCGTCAGGACCTCCCACCCGCAGGTTCTATTTGCCCCGTACTGAACCTGCCGGAGCTCCTCCTGCCTCTCAAGGACCAAACCGCCAGGCCGAGGAATCCCGGCACCACCTCCTTCTATGCATCCGGATATTCCAGTCATCTCCACGCCATGGACCGGACCGCCATCCCTCACAGCCCAAGCTTCCCCCTGCTGGATCGCTAATCTCACTGGACTGTCCGTGCTTTCTGTGCCATCCTGCCCTCCCTCCTCCCCTCCCCCCCTCCCTCCTCCCCCCTCCCTCCCCCCCCTCCCTCCTCCCTCCCCTCCCTCCTCCCTCCCTCCTCTCCCCCTCCTCCCTCCCCTCCCTCCTCCTCCCTCCCTCCCCCCCCTCCCTCCCTCCCCCCTCCCTCCCTCCCTCCACCCCCTCCCTCCCTCCCTCCTCCTCCCTCCTCCTCCCTCCCTCCCTCCCTCCCTCCCCTCTCCCTCCCTCCCTCCTCCCTCCTCCCTCCCTCCCTCCCTCCCTCCCTCCTCCCTCCTCCCTCCCTCCCCCCCTCCCTCCTCCCTCCCCCTCCCTCCCTCCTCCTCCCCCCTCCCTCCTCCCCCCTCCCTCCTCCCCCCTCCCTCCCTCCCCCCTCCCTCCCTCCCTCCTCCCTCCTCCTCCCCCCTCCCTCCCTCCCTCCTCCCCCCCTCCCTCCCTCCCTCCTCCCTCCTCCCTCCCCCCCCTCCCTCCCTCCCTCCCTCCCTCCTCCCTCCTCCCTCCCCCCCCTCCCCCCCTCCCCCCTCCTCCCTCCCTCCCTCCCTGGACTTGGACCTACACCGTACCGCAATAATGTACCAGACTGACCCCGTCAACTATGCAGTGTCATTACTTCACGTTGCAGCCGGCGCTCGTTAGGTTTCGCTTTCTGTCCGTCGCTTTAGCGGAGGGTCCCCGTCTGTCGCCATTCCACAGGTTGTCACTGACCACGAGAGCGTTCCTGTATGCACTTTAAGCCCCGCCTCTGTTGATGTCGACATTAGATGCCTAGACTGTGTTAGACGGTTAGTACGTGTCGTAATGTGTGTGTGTGTGCGAGTGTGTGTGTTTGGTTTTTTTGTTTTGTTTAGATTTTTTTTGGTACTTGTCCTTGCATACTCTGTCTGTGTGCCTGGGTGTGTACTTTTGCATGTGTGCTTGTGAGTGTGTGTGTGTGTGTGTGTGTGTGTGTGTGTGTGTGTGTGTGTGTGTGTGTGTGTGTGTGTGTGTGTGTGTGTGTGTGTGTGTGTGTGTGTGTGTGTGTGTGTGTGTGTGTGTGTGTGTGTGTGAGACTGAGAGCTCTCCACCCAGCATAAGCCATCCCAGTCGATATCCGGCACACATTATCACTGATCACGTCGGGGGGGGGCCAGAGGGACCACAAAGGCTTGTCTGTGTTAACTGTCAGTGTTTAAAGATGAAAAGTTTCAAAATAAAAGAGCCCTAATTTGTTCACGCTGGTGTGTTTTTTTTTTTGCGGGTTTGGAACGTTATCTGGTTCTAGTTTTTGGACTTTAAACCTGCTTCATATGAATCCATCTCAAGTCCCCTTTGGGAGCATTTTAACATATAGACAAGGGGCAAGATAAAGCGAACATCTTAGCCACAACAATCTCCCCGACATGTCATTTCAATGACACAAATATCAGCACAAGGACCCCCCCCCCCCCCATATTATTCAGTGATTAAATGCAAAAAAATAAATACAAATTGTGTGAATAAGTCGAAGATTCAAGCATGATCTTTAAGAAGGTGTGGGAGGCTCTTCAATCAGTTTCCTGTTTAGTTTTTACTGAAAAAATATAATTCATTCAATTTCAAATATAACAATAATCTAATTTCTCCCTTTAATTCAACAGTAAACAGCAGACGGCATCCTGGACACGCTGAAAAAGCACAACACCAAAGATCAAACCAGAATGTGTCAACAAGTCGTCTGGAACACTTTCATGGCATTTTGGGTTTTTCCAACTGAACTTTTTCACGCAGTCCTGAACACTCGTTCACTGAGGCACAAACATTTTCAAAGTCAAAACACTGCAGTGGAATTCTCAGCACAGCGTCTCTTCTCAGAAGTAAAAAAAACAGTGTTTATTATGGAGGTTCACTCACCCACTTAAATGTGTCACGGGTTTTAAACTACAATCACAGATCTCTAATCCTCAAACTACTCTGATGGCAATCACTTTTTCTTTTTGTAGGATTAAATTGCTTTAACCTGCTGAGCTTATTTGTCACATAAGCGGCATAAAGCCCCGAAAATCCACTGCAGCAATATCACACTAGAATCTAAAATGAAGAAGAAAAAAAAAGAAAAGGTTATTTAATAGATAAGAAGTTGTCCTGGAGGGTGGTTGTCCTGTAGGTTTTTAACATTTTCCTGCTTCAACACATTTAAAGGTCCCATATGAAGCAGAATTCACATTATAATGGTCGTCTAACAGTAACGTGTCGCCATCGCTCGTGTGTGACGTGAAGCCGAGGCTCCACTTTTTAGTGAACGTGAGCTCATCCAGGCAAATCGGAGGTTTTCCCTTCATGACATCATGTGGGGAAATAACCACACTGAATAGGCACTTCTCCTCGCACAGGTAGAGGAGCTCTGGCCTCAGAAAGGAGGAGCCTGTGCCTTGCAAACGCTACCGGTGCTCATTAGCATTTAAAGGCACAGACACAGAAACAGCCTGTTCTCAGTAGAGCTCACAAGAGAGACTTTTAGACTGAAACTCAGGACCAAGGCTGGACTTGAGGAAATACACTTCGAATACGATGTTGTTGCACTTCGAACACCCATGTGAAAATGTTGAAAATCTGTATAATGTCGGACCTTCAATAAAGTCTCTCCCTGCACTGACTGTCCCTGGAGATAACAAGAGATCTCTGGTCCCCTTGTAGACCTCGGTCTCCGTTCCTTTACAAACGATCTTTCTCCAGGGCAGATGAGAGAGGATGTGACGTAGTGCACAGTGCATTCTGGGTAGTAAACAAACAAAGCTAAGAATCAGACAAATCAGAAGAATTGGACGCAATAAAGAGAAAGTTGGAAAATATCTGGCGGCCAGACGTGGAGCAGTGAGATCTGGTCTGAAGGCTTCAAATCGCGGTTGTTTGTAGCTACTCATTAGCCATGAGCTAACTAGCCTGTATCTGTGACATAGCAAGACCACGCCGGCATTAACGGGAAGGTTTTGTAGTGCGGAGGTATTATTGGTGAAGAATGTTTGTGTACTTGTGTACCGTGAGTTGTGTACGTGTAGAATTCCTTCCTCTCCACAAACAGCACACGTACCAGTCACAACTTCTTAATGACAGGAGCACAAATCCTGTTTTGCAGATTTTAAAAAAACTGTCATGCTGATTTTTTCCCTCCAATCACTGCAGTAAATCTGGTGGAAAACGTATTTCTGCTCCTGCATCGATGTGAAGTTCTTCCACACAAGTCACAGATTGTTTTCTGGGGGTTTCTCATATTATACCGAATTTAATCAGTCCATCAGTAAAGAAGAGCTCCACTACCAGCGGGAGTGGTTATTCCCCTGCATGACATCATGAAGGGAAAATCTCTGGTTCCCCTGTATGAGCACATGTTCACTAAAACGTGGCGGAAGAGAAAGACTTTCTTGTCACACGCAGGCTATGAGGACACACGTTACTGTCAGAAAAAACCCTTATAATGTGAAGTTTGAATAATACGGGACCTTTAAAGCGGCAATATGTTGGAACCAGGGAGGATAAAGGATTGGATCAAAGACCAACGCAGACAGACTAACACTCTGTTAACGCAGCTACGCAAATAAAACCGTTTTGCTCTGGAGTTTGAGGCACGGATTTAAGTGTTAGAGAAAACAAACTATTTTCAGCTGTGAATCATTACACATCAGCTTTTTTTTTTTTTTTTTTTTGTAGCCGCAGAGCCGTGGAAGTGGGACCGAGACCGAATAAACCGGAGCCTGTGTGTTTATGGTAATGAAGGAATATGTCAGCCAGCGCAATGATGTGTATGAGAGTGATTTTTTTTTTTTTAATTCAATACAACAAAAGTAATTCTCTCCTTTATTCCTTGAGTCAGTTTTGAACCTGGTGCAGTGAACAGATACACGTGGCGCAGCTTGGAAATGTGGAAGCAAACACATTTGTCAATTCCAGACGGCGGCCGGTTTGCATTGAAGGGACTTTGGAAAGGTTGGATGTGCGTTGAGAAGAGAAGATTCACATGCGTCTGTCTGGCAGGGAAATATTCTCCCCGTATATTAAGAAGAAGAAGAACATTTACAGACCTTGCATGCACGCACAGGCAGACATTAATAAATACAGCTGCAGGGAAAAAAGTTAAAGTGCTTTTTTATATGTAATCTTAATTTTTTCACAGTGTCCGGATGTGTTTAAGCCTAATGATTATTTATAAATGACCGTATAAAGCACAAACATTATAATATCACTTAAACAAGGTGCAACACCTTTGTCTAATTTCTTTTAAAGCCAGAACATTAAGAACAGGAGATGTTTTTCATTGACCAAAGGAGAAATTTCAGTCGTAATTTAGTTTTTAGTTTAACAATGTTAGATTTTGTCTTTAAATGTCACTTTCCTGGATTAAGCACTCAAGCATTAGGATTATTATACACTGAAGCAATGAAAAGGAGCCGTGTGTATTAGAGAAATCAGTTTGTTCGGTGCTTCAGTGAGACTCCGGGGCTGTTCCCCTGTGAAATACGTGTGTGGCTCATTAAAGACTTTCTCAAATCCCACATTCGACAAATGTTTCACTTTGAGGCCACAAGATGTGAGGGAATGAGTGTCAGCTCTGCTCTTCAACCACAAACCTCACATGCTGAGAGAAATAGCAAATACACCTTCACATTTTAAATATTGTAGGAATTTATTTCTATTGGGGGTTTTTATAAATATTGAGCTTCTTTGATGATATTATCTTCAGATTGAGGTGTGAAACATCTTGTGCTGGTAGTGCGGCTTTAAAGTAAACCACAATCTATTAGGAAGTAATCAAAACACATCATGATGAGTATAAAGATAACTATACTTTTGATGATCTTCTTCACCCATTTTACGTTGGAAGTCCATCATAGGACAAACATGACCTTTACTCACGCCTAAAACCACTTTTAGTTATCCTCAAATGCATATTTTTATTATCCCCCACCGTGGCCGATAGGCCCCGAAGGGGGATCTTGAAACAGTCTCCCTACGTCCGTACGTCCGTATGTCCGTCCGTTCGAATGTTTCTACCTATATCTCGGCAACCCCTGGGCCCACAGTGACCAAACTTCACATGTGGATACATCTCAGAGGGGGAAGGGATACTATGGTGACCTTGACCTAATTTGCATATTAAGTAGGTCACAGGGTCACGAAGTGCTTAAAAACACATTTTGGGCTCTGGAGGCCTAGGTTTTTGAGCTAGGGCTCTGAAATTTCATACACACATGATACACACTCCAGGGATAACCTCCAGTACACCAAGTGACCTGACCTTGACCTTGAGGATTGGTAGGGTCTGAAGTTTGCTCGTCATGGTTGCACAATACATGTATTTTCATATAAACATTTCTCAGCAGTTCCTGGGCCCACAGTCACCAAACTTCACACATGGACACTCCACCTGGGGAGAAGGGGCACCATGGTGACCATGACCTCATTTGCATATCAGGTCACAGGGTCACTAAGTGCATAAAAACACCTTTTGGGCTCTGGAGACGTATTTTGACATAGCTTATGAAGAAGACCTTTCAGATTCTACATAATTATCTACTAGGACCCATGGAACACCCTCTAGTGTACCAAGTGTGCTGCCTTAGAGCTGCTTTGTGAGAAAATATAAAGCCCTCCGGCGGGGGATTAGCCCAGCAACGGCCTTCTTGTCTTTATTGTAAATGGAAAAGAGGTACCCAGAAAAGACGCTTGTGCACAGGGAGAACATGCTAACTTCAAAATAAAAGTCTGCGCTGAGGTCAAACCAGCAATACTTTTATTAGTGAGGCTAACCACCATGAAGCTGGTGTACAGTCGTACAAGGAAAATCTTTAAAATGGTTGAAGAATTAAAATTTCTGTTGTTTTTCAAGTGAATTTAGTTGTTGGAAACTATTTTTTTTTCACTTAAATGTAACTTAAACCATCTTTTCTTTGTAGTTTTAGCCGTGCGAAAGTGCAAAATGTATATTTCTTACTTTGTCGCAATAAATATCAGCTGTGCCACACGGCAGTATTTCTTTAAAAAGTACATCTGAAGAATCACTGGAGTTTTATTCAATCCTGACTTCAGTTTTGCCCCCAACATCCAAAAGGTCATACAGTCTTGTTTCCTCCAAATCCGACTGAAGCCAACGATCCTTCGCCCAGAACTGGAAAAACTCCTTCATTCTCTCATCGTCACCCTCAACTGCTGCGGCTCCCTTCTCTCTGGTCTCCCTTCAAAGCTTCTCCGTCGCCTCCATCTTGTCCAAAACGCACCACGTCCGTCCCTCCACCGGCTCCCTGTCCGTTTTACAACAACATGTTAAGATTTAAGACTCTTGCTCGCCCAGTTAAATGAGATCATATGAGCCTTGGATGGTCAGGTGGATCCCTGCTGGTCAAAGTGTGACGGTGCTCCTCCACCAGGACCCTGGACTTTAACATGACCTGCCGAGTAGACAAGGCGGAATCAGTGACTTCTTTTCAAAACCCACTTCTATAGACTCGCTTTCAATTACAACGTACATTTTTTTACCTTTTAATCTTATTAAATGCTCTCTCTTGAAGCCACCGAGGCCAGTGGTGTTTTGTCGCCAATAACAATCATTTCTGTCGATTTTCCATCTGCTGCTTGTCCGTCTGGTCGATTGCTCGTCTCCTCCGTCTCGCCTGACTTTTGTGTTTTCACTGTAAAGCACTTTGTGTGTTCTGAAAAGTGCCATGTAAACATAGTTATTATTATCAATCCCACTTGTCCACAGCGTGTGATATCCGACATGGTTCTCACCCAGATGGATTTCTACCGAGCAGGAAACAACGTCCCCGTCCAGAGCGCTGGCTGGACACTCCACCATTGGGGAGACGCCATAACTCACCCGCTGCACATCCCCGGTCAACTTTTCCATGAACCCAGCGTCTGATCCATCTACCTCTAACCCCCCCCCCCCCCCCAGACGCTCAGCTCCACCGAAGCGCCGCCAAAACCAACATGGAGGACCAGGCCTCGAATCTCCAGGCCGCCGGCTCCCTCCCATTTAATCTCAGGGGAGGAGCGATGATCACAAACATGTGTAAGTGGGATGCGGAGCCTCGCTATCTGCTGCAGAGGAGACCTATCAGCAGAAAAACACTGGCCTGGCTTCTCCTCCGTCAGCGGGGGGGGGGGGGGGGGGGCAACAGCTGGGTGTCCAGCCATGCGGAGCACAGGAATGTAGATTCGGTCTGAGGGACTCAGAGACGAAGAGGAGAAGAAGAAAGAAAGAAAAAAGAAGGAACTCGACACTTGGCTCCACTCGACGACCGCGCCATTACCGAAAACAACTCAACCCCGGCCGAGGCAAGAAATGCAATATTTATGAACAAACACTGACAAGTAGTGTTTACTATCGGAAATAAATAAATAATTAAACCGCGGGCCGAAATGGTGGAACAGGAAAATGAGTGGCTGCGGCGTTGTCGTGGTAATCAGGCGGTGGGAATAATCCTAACAACAGATTACAATTTGTCTACGTTGGAATGAAAAAAAAAAAAAAAAAAAAAAAAACCTCGATTCCTCAATCCATCTTCAAGGAAAACAAGGATGTTGAAACTTCCCACAAAACGTAATAAAGACCTGAATTGTTATGAAATATAATGTAACTAACCCTGAATTGTAATAAGTGGTCAATAATCTAACAAAAGTGCTGAGAATTTTTTTTTTTATAAAATCGAAAATGTAATAACTGGTCGGTAATATGAAATGATTTAAGAAGAATTTAAAATGATCTTAAAATGTTTAGTGTTTTACATTGTTTTGTACTGATGATTGAATTTGATTACAGATTCCAGAGAGCAGAAGACAATAAATGACGGGCAACAGCAGTCATACATAAATACAAACAATATACAAGATTTATGTCTGAACAAACTTTTAAACTCGTGATTTCAGCTTTTCAAGTCCAAACCATAAATCATTGACTCACTTTATGATGTAATAAAATGTTACTCTATCAGGGGAAGAAATATTTCTGCCTGCCTCTTAATGTAATATTAAAAGTTTGTAAGTTTTAGACAATATATTTGAAAACAATTCAGGTTGTCGTTTCTTCTCAGCCCCATTTATACGAGAAAATGCAAAACTGTTTCTCTGCGTGTCTGTTTACATGAAAACGGTGGTCAGAGTCACTGAAAACGCAACTTGTTGAACCTTTTCTCCGTGGAAACTGAGGAAAATGCACATTTTTGAAAACCGTCGCCGTCTCCATAGAAACAGGAGAAAATGCTAATTTTACCATTTTCATTTTAATACGAACAACAGTGCCAACTAGTGGCCCAACATGCCGACCGCATCGTTTTCAGTGTTTTTTGTCATGTAAACGCAAAGTTTTTCTGAAATGAAAATTGGAAAAAAAAAAACAATGCGTTTTCACTTTGTTCTTTCATTTTCAGTGCAAACATTCTGGGGTCAAGAATCAAGCTTCTAAAACTGGAACCTTCCAAACATATGAAGCACATTGTCATTTTAATTTACATTTATGGTGCATAGCATAAATGTGCTTGGTTTAAATATTATAGATTTAATGATGTGAAGATGTTATAAAGGCTGTTTTGACAGATGTGATTTATTATTTTCACATTTTGGAGCAGTGTAATTACACAAATATTAATAATTTAAATGGAATTTTGAATCAAACAAATTAATCAATTGATTACATTTTAATTTGCACCATCAAATAACATTTACAAAACTGTAATTGTGGAAGAAATGAGAAAAATGTCATTACTTCTCAAAGAATTTAAGAAAAATAATAATCTCAATACGAGCAGTTGATTTGAGAGGAAAATGTGTTGTTTTTTTTATTACACAAAGGAATTAAATTCAATAATGTACAAAATTTCGGCATTAAAGTCTAAGCATGTGAGTCGAGAAACAAAAACAAATCTAAATATTAAAAATGTGTGGCTTCATAATGTATGGGCCTGAAACAAGGATCATTTTTAAAGAGGAATAAAACGAAACATAATTTGAAGTGGTTTCCACACGCACAGTGCAGCAGTCCTGAATTGAACAATACGATTATTTATACCATGTTTACATCTTCTGATCCTGAGGAAGAAATGAGCTCATGCCTCGTCAGAATCCGTTTTTTGTTTCATTAGTTTTTAATGGGCAAAACCTGCACGTCGTTACCATCAGGCTTGATGAAGCCATCAGCAAAGCTCACAGCTCATTACAATCCCAAAATATAAAAAGAATTTCTCGGCGGCTGCTCTGTTGTCACGGATCTGGAGTGATAATGATGTGACATTTGCTGCTGCTTTGATAAAAAATATAATAAAAAAAAAAAAAAAAAAAAATCCCCATCTTTGATACGTTTGGCATTTTTCCTGTTCCGTTGTGACGAGCGGCTTCGCCTCCACGACTGGCCTGCGACGTTTTGACAAGATCTCACGTAACAACGGGCGGAACTACCAAAACAACTCAGCTGATCGTGACAGATTTCAAACCCATTCGCAATATTTCCATTATTTTCTCAAGCTTGCACGTTTCCAGGCATTTGTGGGAGGAGCAAAGTGTGGGAAAGATGTGACTTGACCTCACTGAACCTCAAGTCGAATGCGTTCTGGAACGTAAATTCAGGGATAATATGTAACCGCCACACCCTGGATTCAAACCCATGACCTTTGTGCCGTGATCTGAGAGCGCTCGCCACGACCTCGCATGTTTAGTAATTCTAACAATAAAATCATCATTTGAGCTATTTTCTTAACAGAACAGCAGAAATTACCTTAAAAATGGAAGAAGGGCGCAGTGGAGCAGTGGTTAGCTCTCCTCAAATGAGTTTAGTGCTTTGTGGGAGG
>NC_137657.1:4803112-4804550 GCF_963422515.1 Blennius ocellaris
AGACCTATGGAACTAGACATTTAAAGTCCATGAGCAGGGCATACTTTTACATTTCTATGTGCTCTGTGTCTTCTACTGCGTTTTGGATGTATTTGTTGACTCACAGCGCCCCTAAAGGCCTGGCATGTGTACTACATGCCCAGAATCCTCTCATCAAGCCGTGCTCATAGTGACGTGTGGACGGATGTTTCTAGACTTTCTCTTCTACAGCCACTCTGCTAGTTGTTTTTTTTTGGGGGGGGGGGTGAATCACCGCCCTAAATGCTCATCCTAACAACTGGACCTTGTCAGCTTTAACGCTCCACATCTGTTACAGCTGTTCCTTCAACCGTTTGTAATTCTCAACCTGCCACATTGATCACCGTTGACCTCTTCTGTTGCTTCTCAAGCGCCTCAGTGTCCGTCTGGCGAGCAGCAGCTGCTTGTCGGTCTGGAAGTCTTTAATGTGTTCTCGCCACTTGCTTGTGTCTCCCCAAGTTGGCTGATCCTGGACCATCTCTGTACGGCCTAAACCTGGTAGACCCTCGCCTCTGTGGCTCTTGTGCTGCTGTGGTTCGTGCCACCATGTTGTCGGTCAGTCCAGCATCGGTGGATCTTCTTGACGTCTCCTCCTCATTCTCAGTCTGAGAGATTCACTGCTAATTTTGACAACAAATTCTGATTTAGTTTTAGCCCTTTGACACACCATTTAGTTTCATCTTGTTTTAGTCACCCGAGACCTTTTCAGTCTTACTCTAGTTTTGATTCGTTGACTAAAGTTAAATTTCGTCACAGCCTCCGTCTTCATGTCTTACTTTTTATTTTGTTTTTATTCAGTCTTCATCCGTGAAAAAGGTTCTTTGACTGGTCTTCTGTTTTAGTCAACGAGATGAACGCTGGGGGGATTCGCCAGCCCATCCACTGCAAGTCTCACTTTATTTTTTTCCTGGTAATAAATCATCTACTCGTGCACACAGAGAACAGTACACAAATGTGAAGAGTTGAACTTCTTTAAATCGTCTCCATGTGTCACTGCTTTATGCAGATGACGGTGTACTAAATCTTAGTAGACCTTCTTGGAGAAGTGCAGTTGAATTGGATCGAAGATTTGCGCAAACACTCGTTTTTTTTTGTCAATCTCTTCGTGCATTTGCCAAAAAGCGAAAGTTCACATTTTAGTGATCTCGAAATGGCGTTACCATGTAAAACGGCAACCAGAACAGAACATAAATTTGCCATTTTCACTTGAAAACACTGTGTAGGGCCAAAGTAATAAAATACATGATTGTCAGTGGTGTCGGTATGGCCACAGAGACTTCCAGAGAGACGGGGCGCCGACCTAAAATACATAATTACCTCGGTTATTAACCAAATGTAGGTGGTGGTGTACTTCAGAAATGTGAAATGTGGGCGCCAGACTCTTTACGGCCTTATATGTTGTAACAAGTAACTCCAATTG
>NC_137657.1:4804750-4809750 GCF_963422515.1 Blennius ocellaris
TGGAAACATGGAGCCGCTTGTGAATCTGACAGAACACCTGCATTAAAAGCACCCAGGTTTTTTTTTTTTTTTTAGTGTCCTGTGTGTTTTTGTTGAGTGCTTTTAGGCTCCAGTAACAAAAGATAAAGATTTAACGAGTGTGTGTGTGTGTGTGTGTGTGTGTGTGTGTTGGGGGGGTCGCTGAAAGGTTTGCTCTTGTTGCACCTTTGCAAGTTTTTTCAAGTGACTCACTGAAGCCCAAAATAGGTTCAGAGCAAATGGCTGGTGACACACACACACACACACACACACACACACACACACACACACACACACACACACACACACACACACACACACACACACTGGAATCATATTTATCAGAAACACGCAGCATCTGTTTTGAGGTGAAAACGTGAAAGAGTAAAATGTCACCAGAGCTGAGTTTCCGGCTCAACACGCCAGTTACTGATTACTAAATTACAATTACTGAGGATGCAGAGCTGCAGTGGCCTGCCCCCCCCCCCCCCCCCCCCCCCTCCCCCCCCAGAGATGGCTGGTTAGCTTTAGCATTAGCATTAGCAGTCAGAAATCGAGGGCAGGTTGCGTCGCTTTTGTGTAAATTGGGCCAAAACGTAGAGAAATATCCAAAAAAAGTTCAAATACCTCACACACTGAAAGAACCCGCCCACCTTCTGTCTCAACATCTCTTATAAAGCAAAAACCTTTTCCTGAAAAAAGTTCCAATTCCAAACCGACGCTCGCTGGCACCTCTGCATCCAAAATTTTTTTATTTTTTTTATTTCAGCACTAAAAGCCTGACGTGACTCTCAGAGTTGGATTTTTATTCTTATTTTTTTACATCAGTGTGATTGAGTTTAATAACACACCGGTAGTGAAGTGTCCCGCTGTTCCACACCGGCTCGTATCTGGCTCTTGAGAAAAGAAAATCTCGGGCTAACAACGCCGGCAACGCGAATAGTACGAGCGCGACGTGAAAGAAGAAGAAGAAAGAGAAGAGAAAAAGAAAAAAAATTGGAGGGCTTGTCTGTCAGCTGTGTTATTACAGTCCTCATGAATATAGACAGCATTGCCTTCTCCTGTTACTGTGACTCATCCTAAGCAGCCGACACTGAAAGCCATCGTCGCGTTTAACTGCTCGTCTCCCCGTGACTCCGCCGCCGTTCGGAGCCCCAGATATGAACTAAAGGACGGGGGAGACGAGGTACAGATCAGCGGGAAGAGGCGACAAAGTCCCACATCTGGCTTGTTAAAGAGATATGAACCTGCTTTCTGTATTTTTTTTATAAAAAATAAAAAAGGGAGTTATAGGAGAAGACTACTAGCTTCCTCCAGGAGGACACATGTACATGATTTGCTGATATTTTTCGAACTGTTCTGACATGTTGCACATGTGAATAATAATAATAATAATAATAATAATAATATAGGCAATTACAGACTGAATCAAGTCTTTCCTGGAATGTAATTAGAAAGTAATGCTTTCTGTTGTGATGGTCAACCGATAAGTTTTATACATGAAATACAATTCCTTCCAACGTACACTTTTTTTTTTTTAAACATCCATCAATTGTGCTTTATTTCTTCGTTTTTCGCAGGAACTACAGAAATTACTGTACATAAAAGTGGTGATGGAAAGTTCATTCATCTGTACGGCAGTTCATGAAAATGCACCGTTTTTAGCCAATCATGTACATTTTAGAAGCCCCATAACCTTTTTGTTTTTTTAAACGTGTCCCAGAGCGGGGGAATTCTTGAACCCCGGCTCGGCTGCGAGGTGTGGACGGCAAACCAAGGTCGCAGTGATCGCCGCCTCTCTCCCATGATGTCATCTAATAACCACAACAATGGCGGACTACATGCTCCAGGTGGCGCTGCAGAAGCTACTGATGCTAGCAGGAGGAGGAGCAGGAGCGTAGACCTATGGAACTAGACATTTAAAGTCCATGAGCAGGGGCACACTTTTACATTTCTATGTGCTCTGTGTCTTCTACTGTGTTTTGGATGTATTTGTTGACTCACAGCGCCCCTAAAGGCCTGGCATGTGTACTACATGCCCAGAATCCTCTCGTCAAGCCGTGCTCATAGTGACGTGTGGACGGATGTTTCTAGACTTACTCTTCTACAGCCACTCTGCTATTTTTTTTTTTTTTGGGGGGGGGGTGAATCACCGCCCTAAATGCTCATCCTAACAACTGGACCTTGTCAGCTTTAACGCTCCACATCTGTTACAGCTGTTCCTTCAACCGTTTGTAATTCTCAACCTGCCACATTGATCACCGTTGACCTCTTCTGTTGCTTCTCAAGCGCCTCAGTGTCCGTCTGGCGAGCAGCAGCTGCTTGTCGGTCTGGAAGTCTTTAATGTGTTCTCGCACACTTGCTTGTGTCTCCCCAAGTTGGCTGATCCTGGACCATCTCTGTACGGCCTAAACCTGGTAGACCCTCGCCTCTGTGGCTCTTGTGCTGCTGTGGTTCGTGCCACCATGTTGTCGGTCAGTCCAGCATCGGTGGATCTTCTTGACGTCTCCTCCTCATTCTCAGTCTGAGAGATTCACTGCTAATTTTGACAACAAATTCTGATTTAGTTTTAGCCCTTTGACACACCATTTAGTTTTCGTCTTGTTTTAGTCACCCGAGACCTTTTCAGTCTTACTCTAGTTTTGATTCGTTGACTAAAGTTAAATTTCGTCACAGCCTCCGTCTTCATGTCTTACTTTTTATTTTGTTTTTATTCAGTCTTCATCCGTGAAAAAGGTTCTTTGACTGGTATTTGTCTTCTGTTTTAGTCAACGAGATGAACGCTGGGGGGATTCGCCAGCCCATCCACTGCAAGTCTCACTTTATTTTTTTCCTGGTAATAAATCATCTACTCGTGCACACAGAGAACAGTACACAATGTGAAGAGTTGAACTTCTTTAAATCGTCTCCATGTGTCACTGCTTTATGCAGATGACGGTGTACTAAATCTTAGTACACTTTCTTGGAGAAGTGCAGTTGAATTGGATCGAAGATTTGCGCAAACACTCGTTTTTTTTTGTCAATCTCTTCGTGCATTTGCCAAAAAGCGAAAGTTCACATTTTAGTGATCTCGAAATGGCGTTACCATGTAAAACGGCAACCAGAACAGAACATAAATTTGCCATTTTCACTTGAAAACACTGTGTAGGGCCAAAGTAATAAAATACATGATTGTCAGTGGTGTCGGTACGGCCACAGAGACTTCCAGAGAGACGGGGCGCCGACCTAAAATACATAATTACCTCCGGTTATTAACCAAATGTAGGTGGTGGTGTACTTCAGAAATGGGAAATGTGGGCGCCAGACTCTTTACGGCCTTATATGTTGTAACAAGTAACTCCAATTGGACTCTGAGCTTGATGAGGAGTTAGTGAGGAGAAAAAAATAAAAAGAATTGGTGTAATGTGAGTCGTTTTATTGGTGCAGTTTAGGAGTCCTGCGGTCCATCCAGCTGTGATTTGCTGCTACATTTTGGGGGAAAAAGAAAACGGGTGGGGGTGGGGGGGACTGCAGTGATGTAAATTTGATGAAATGAGAGCAGTGTTGCCGATGATCTGCAATCGGCGCCTATTTAGGGATTTTTGAAGGTGCGCGTTTCGGGGCGCCGCACAGCCTGGTATAAATTGTATAAATGAGGCTTTATGAAGCTGCTCCTGCACTGCTTGCAGTCGAGAGTGTGAGAACGACCTGGAAGCTCTTCTGTTACAGCGTCACGTCCCCCAGAGGTTATCCCCTGACCCCCCCCCCACCACTCATTACCCGACACCAATGATTGACCCGACTCCTTCTCACCCCCGTGACGGGCGCATCAATTATTGAGCCATTAATTATTGGCTCAAACAGATGTCAGTCAAGTGAGACGAACACTGTGGCCCCTGCCGAATAACCCGCGGCTGTAACCGCACGGCGAGCGCGAGCACTCGTGTATGGACACATTTGAGAGGTGCTATAAATTTTCAAGGACGGAGGGGGGGGATAGTAAAAAAAAAAAAAAAAAAGGAGAGCTTCCAGGACAGCGGCGGGCTCGTATATCAGCCTTGACGACGGCATAAATACGCACTCTGCTCCATTTCAGCTCAAGGAACCAAATAAGTGCCCCCGTTGAAGACATTAGGGCTTTTAATTTGGGCCATATGTAGGAAAAGTATCAGTTAAGGAGCTGCGTATTGTGGAATGAAAAGATCCGCCGGTGCTCTTGCAAGGTGGCAGCGGCCGCTGGAAGATCACAATCTGTGAATATAACCTTCCCGGAGCCCTGCAGGGTGGGGGGGGGGGGGGGGGGAGAAGCTCAGCTTAGAGCGATTTTATCTTCTGCTTGGGCTTATTGGGCTTATTTCAGTCAGTTTGTCTGGCACAGAGCGGCTCCAAAGCTCTGTGAGTTCAGGCTTTTATTCCCCTCTGGGGCTTCTGGCTCTACAACTAATGTTCATTTAGCATATTTGTGGTGCTTTGGATGAAAGCGTTCATTAAATGGTAGATGCTAGTGGGATAGGGGGGGAAAATAGCAGCAATCATGAATTTGATCAGTTTTTTTTTAGTGAGCTGTGGCTGGAATTGGATATCCCTGGGTTACATAATAATTTAGAGAGATAAACGCTTCAGTTTTTGCAGTAATTTGGGGATTATGAATGCGTGATGGTGTTGCGGTTTGTGATCTGACCTGAGAGTCAGGTTGGCTGTGTCTTTTTATGGCGTTTGCATGCCTTCCCCGTGGGTTTCCTCTGGTTTAATCCCCAAAGCATGCATTTGAGGTTAATCACTGACTCCAAATAACTCACAAGTGCCTTTGCTCACAATCAGCTGGGATTAACTTCCAGCTTAATCAATGATAAAGAAAACATTTTTTTTTTCTTTTAAACTGTGAAGAAAGTAATTCATTTCAACTATTACTTCTTCTGGATCGGTGACTTTATTTGCTGCAAAGTCCTTTGGTACTCTGGAAAATTGCGCCTCAATAGCCTCCAACGTGTTCCAAGGTTCCG
>NC_137657.1:4814750-4899071 GCF_963422515.1 Blennius ocellaris
GAAAGAAAGAAAGAAAGAAACCCCGCCACATGCACTGCAGACTATTTCCACATATATTTCCAGATAAAAGTCCTAGTTGTTTGGCAGGTCTCAGTGTCCTCTGGTCCAGATGTGTCTCCCACGCTTCCTTCTAATCTTTCTCTCTGTCCCTCCTCTCTCTCCTGTCTATCTGTCCTCTCTCTCCTGCCTCTGTCTGTCCTCTCTCTCCTGCCTCTGTCTGTCCTCTCTCTCCTGTCTCTGTCTGTCTTCTCTCTCCTGTCTCTGTCTGTCCTCTCTCTCCTGTCTCTGTCCCTCCTCTCTCTCCTGTCTCTGTCTGTCCTCTCTCTCCTGTCTCCCTCCCTCGTCTCTCTCCTGCCTCTATCTCTCTCTCCCTCTCGTGGCTTTCGTCCTCCCTCCTCTCTTTCCTGTCTCTCTTCCTCCCTCTCTCTCTCCTTCTCATGTCTCCCACCACTCCTATCTCTCCTGCCTCACTCTGTCCAGTCTCTCCCTCCTCTTCCTCTGCCTCTCACTCTTCTCTGGATCCCTTCTTTTCCTCCACAGGCCGAGAATCCATTCTCTCGCTTGACTCTTGCGTCTCTCCTCCTCCTCTCTCTGCTCTTGCATCAGGGCCTCCATCCACTCCATCGTCCTCCTCTCTCTCAAGTCCTCCTTTGTGTTTGTGGAGTTCTTCTCAAGTCCTGAAGCACGTTCAGTCCTTGTGAAGGTCCCTGGTCTCACTTTTGGAAAATCAGGCACCGTTGGTCGAAGCCCTAAAACCCGAAATCAAAATCATCAAATCAAACTTTATTTATAAAACACTTTTCACACACAAAATGTTTCACATAAAATAAAAATACGTGCACACCCTCACCACCAACCCCAACGGCCTGGGACAAAATATAAAACCTGATGTAAGAATGTCCGGGTCCTGGTGATCCAGCAGGCTGATCCACTACTGTGGGCGTAGTGACAGAACTCACCATGACCAATGAGACATTTAAAAACTAATTTTTAAATCTTAAAATCAATCCTGAAAGGCACGGCAAGCCAATGCAGTGACGTTAAAACAGGTGGAATGTGCTCCCGTTCTCTGAATTCGAAGGCTGCTGAAGGCTGCTGATAGTTTTCTGGGAAACATACTGTACACACACATATATATATATATTACATTCTCTTGTGTGCAACTATCCTGTCATTTAATTATTTGTGCAATGCCGAGTTGTTGAAATGACTGAATTTCCAAACGTGGGATTAATAAAATCTGACCTTATAAAACACCGGAACGTCTTTCCTGTATGTTTTGTTTCATTAAACCTTTTGTTTTAGAAATGGATGACATTCTGTACTGAAATGTTCCAAGACATACTCGAGACAGTATTTTCCATAAAGCTTTTCAAATACTGTGTGTCAGCAGGAATGTGTTGCGTGTAAACAAAAACTAGTTTCCCCTATGTGGCATTAGGAGATAAAGTTACACTGAATAACAAAACCCATTGGAGTCATATAAACATTTTATTTACAGTTTTCAGTTCACATCTGTTCATACAAGTTTTCCACATTTTCAAAACATACAAAATAACAGTAGTGTTAAAAATAAAGCTAAATGTGCTTCTCTAAAATGTATTGATCAACCAGATGACAGTTTTTGAGCCTTTGTGTATCTCAACAGAAATAGAAACAATTTTAAGAAAAGGTTCTCATTTTATGTGGAAAAACTTGAAATTTAAAATGTTCCTGAAGCAAAGTCTCGACAGTGTTTGATTCAGTCACGTTTCCTTTTCAACTGGATGTTAACTTCTTATTCTGGGCTCAAGCTCCACTTCCTGAATGAAATCTCCCAGTCTTCATGACTTCATCCATTATGAGTTTTCACATGACGCCGCAATGAATTACCATGACGAAAGCTTTCCCCACATGTTTCACAAGAGTACGGCTTCTCACCTGTGTGAGTTCTCATGTGGACCAACAAATTAATGTTTACACTGAAACTTTCCCCACATGTTTCACAAGAGTACGGCTTCTCACCTGTGTGAGTTCTCATGTGGACCAACAAATTAATGTTTACACTGAAACTTTCCCCACATGTTTCACAAGAGTACGGCTTCTCACCTGTGTGAGTTCTCATGTGGGCCAACAAATTAATGTTTACACTGAAACTTTCCCCACATGTTTCCCAAGAGTACGGCTTCTCACCTGTGTGAGTTCTCATGTGGGCCAACAAATTAATGTTTACACTGAAACTTTCCCCACATGTTTCACAAGAGTACGGCTTCTCACCTGTGTGAGTTCTCATGTGGGCCAACAAATTAATGTTTACACTGAAACTTTCCCCACATGTTTCACAAGAGTACGGCTTCTCACCTGTGTGAGTTCTCATGTGGGCCAACAAATTAATGTTTACACTGAAACTTTCCCCACATGTGTCACAAGAGTACGGCTTCTCACCTGTGTGAGTTCTCATGTGGGCCAACAAATTAATGTTTACACTGAAACTTTCCCCACATGTTTCACAAGAGTACGGCTTCTCACCTGTGTGAGTTCTCATGTGGGCCAACAAATTAATGTTTACACTGAAACTTTCCCCACATGTTTCACAAGAGTACGGCTTCTCACCTGTGTGAGTTCTCATGTGGGCCAACAAATTAATGTTTACACTGAAACTTTCCCCACATGTGTCACAAGAGTACGGCTTCTCACCTGTGTGAGTTCTCATGTGGGCCAACAAATTAATGTTTACACTGAAACTTTCCCCACATGTTTCACAAGAGTACGGCTTCTCACCTGTGTGAGTTCTCATGTGGGCCAACAAACTAATGTTTACACTGAAACTTTCCCCACATGTGTCACAAGAGTACGGCTTCTCACCTGTGTGAGTTCTCATGTGGGCCAACAAACTAATGTTTACACTGAAACTTTCCCCACATGTGTCACAAGAGTACGGCTTCTCACCTGTGTGAGTTCTCATGTGGACCAACAAATTAATGTTTACACTGAAACTTTCCCCACATGTTTCACAAGAGTACGGCTTCTCACCTGTGTGAGTTCTCATGTGGACCAACAAATTAATGTTTACACTGAAACTTTCCCCACATGTTTCACAAGAGTACGGCTTCTCACCTGTGTGAGTTCTCATGTGGACCAACAAATTAATGTTTACACTGAAACTTTCCCCACATGTGTCACAAGAGTACGGCTTCTCACCTGTGTGAGTTCTCATGTGGGCCAACAGATGACTGTGCTTCATGAAACCGTTTCCGCATGTTTGACAAGAATGGGGCTTCTCACCTGCGTGAATTCTCATGTGGCGCAACAAATTACTCCATACTTTGAAACTGTTCACACATGTTTCACAATGATACATCTTCTCAGCTGTGTGAATTCTCATGTGGCTTAACAAACTAGTGCTTGTACAGTAACTTTTACCACACGTTTCACAATCATACGGCTTCTTACTTGTGTAAGTTCTCGTGTGGGCCAACAAATCACTATGGACACGGAATCTTTTCCCACACGTTCCACAAGGATACGGCTTCTCACCTGTGTGAGTTTATCTTGTGGACCAACAAATGACTGTGCTGACTGAAACTTTAACCACATGTTCAACATGAATATAGCTTTTCACCTGTGTGAGTTTGCATGTGGATCAACAACCTTCTCCGTACAGAGAAACATTTGCCACATGCTCCACAACAGTACGGCTTCTCACCTGTGTGAGTTCTTATGTGGATCAACAAATAATCCTGTCGGCTGAAACTTTTACCACACGTTTCACAAGGACACGGCTTCTCACCTGTGTGAGTTCTCATGTGGGCCAACAAATTAATGTTTACACTGAAACCTTTACCACACGTTTCACAAGGATACGGCTTCTCACCTGTGTGAGTTCTCATGTGGATCAACAAATGATCCTTTCGGCTGAAACTTTTACCACACGTTTCACAAGGGTACGGTTTCTCACCTGTGTGAGTTCTCATGTGGCACAACAAAGTACTGTACCTACTGAAACTTTTCCCACATGTTTCACAGCGATACGGTTTCTCGCCTGTGTGAGTTCTGATGTGATTCAACAAATTACCGCGGTGAATGAAACTTTTACCACACGTTTCACAAGGATACGGCTTCTCACCTGTGTGAATTCCCATGTGGCGCAACAAATAATCCGGTCGGCTGAAACTTTTACCACAGAGTTCACAAGTTACTTTCTTCTTATCAGTGAGAGTTTCTAAGTTCTGATGTAATTTAGGTTTTTTACAGACATTTCCACCACGTGTCTCCTCACAAAGAAGCTCTTCACATTGGGCCTGGTTGTCTGATGCAGGGACGTCGCCCAGACCGTCACGATGAAATATGCTGCTTTCTTTCAGCTCTGCATTTACAGTTGATTCTGAGTCCAGACATCTTCTAAGAGGGTGGACTTCAGAGTCACGAGAGACGAACTGATCAGTGTCCAGTACTTCTTCTCGTTCATTCAGGAAACTTTGCTCCTCAATAGAAGGAATCTTAAAGAAACCACTTTCAAACTTCAGTGTGAGTCGCTCTCCCTCCTGGCTGGTACCGAGGTGCCGGTGCTCCTTAATCTGTGGAGGTTCTGCTTCCTCTTTTAACTGGAGAAGTTGTGGTTCCTCTTTAATCTGTAGAAGTTGTGGTTCCTCTTTGATCTGTAGAAGTGCTGGTTCCTCTTTAATCTGTAGAAGTTGTGGTTTCTCTTTGAATTGTAGAAGTTGTGGTTCCTCTTTGATCTGTAGAAGTTCTGGTTCCTCTGGTTCCTCTTTGAATTGTAGAAGTTCTGGTTCCTCTTTGATCTGTAGAAGTTGTGGTTCCTCTTCGAATTGTAGAAGTTCTGGTTCCTCTTTAATCTGTAGAAGTTGTGGTTCCTCTTTGAATTGTAGAGGTTCTGGTTCCTCTTTAATCTGTAGAAGTTGTGGTTCCTCTTTGAATTGTAGAAGTTCTGGTTCCTCTTTGGTCTGTGGAGGTTCTGGCTCCTCCTGTTCTTGAGAGTAGTTTGTTTCCTGTTCAAAGAGCGTCTCTACTCCACTGTCACGGTGCTGTGGGAGTTCTGGAGGGACAAGAAAGTACAAGATCAAAGGTTAGTTACATTACTTTGGAGGGTTCAGATTTAATAAAAAACTAGCACTGCAGCAGTGAAAATAAAAATAATTCATTCACCTTTTAAAAACAGCGCGCAGTTGTGTAATTAACAATGATGGATTAATAATTACTTTTGTTTGGAGTAACTTTTTCTAGGTGGTATATTCACTAATCCTCTCTTATATCCCCAGGACATTCTGTTAACTGTGTACCATGCCACCAAGGCCCTCCAGGATTTCACGATGTTGCGATCGCAACTATTAACACAAAGTCAACACAGCCAGTCGTGGTGCGACAAAGACTGTGACTATGGCTGCAACACCGAATCGATTATGTCGATAATAATCGACTGATAAAAGTGTTGGCGATTAATACGCTTATCTAGTTGTTGTGTCGTGCAATAAATGAGTGAGTCGCCGTGTTGTGGAGCCGTTTACGTCACTTGCAGAGCCTTGTCAATGTTGACTGACTGGAATAAATGTAAAAAAATTATTTTTATTTTTAATCAAATTGCCAAGTGAGTTTAACGGAGCGAGGCAGAGCCAGAGTGGAAAAGCAGGCCCCTGACTGCTGATGGCCAGCAGGGCAGAATGAAGGAGCCTGTGAGCCTGAGCTCAGGGCAGTAAAACCCAGGCTTTACAGATTCAAATCCTTCAGACTCCAGAAGTGTAGCAAAAGTCACTTGTACAAAATCAGCCGATTGTGAAAATGAGTGACGCGAGTTGTCTGTATTTTCAGGATGTGAATTCAAATGCGTAGACTTTTCAGATTCAGGTTCACGTCGACACGTTCTTCTACACATTGACAACTAGTTTTGCTCCAATAAAACCCCCACAGGGAGGGGAGAAGTTGTGGTGACTAAAGTGTAATGCTGTGTTGTTGCTGTGATTACACTTCAACAACAGAGGGGGCGCTGTGTTGAGATGAAGAATGAGTGTAAATTAAGTTACACAAGTTATGTGCCACTGAAAAAGGACAATGCCTCGTTGAAATCACTTCTGTCTTGTCTTGACGACATCAAAACCTGGATGTCACTGAACTTTTTAAAATTCAACGAAAAAACGACAGAAGTGATGGTGTTCGGCCCGAGCGCCACTAGTCAACCGCCCTCGGTCGATTTCGGCCCTCTGAGACAATACATTAAGCCTTTAGTCTCCAACTTGGGTTTTAAAATGGACAGTGGTTTTAAATTGGAGCGGCAGAGAGGAGCTATAGTGAAGTCCAGCTTCTTTCACCTGAGGCAGCTGGCGAAAGTAACCAACTCACTTTATTCTGGAGTCAGCCAGTCTTCCCTCACCAACTCACTTTATTCTGGAGTCAGCCAGTCTTCCCTCACCAACTCACTTTATTCTGGAGTCAGCCAGTCTTCCCTCACCAACTCACTTTATTCTGGAGTCAGCCAGTCTTCCCTCACCAACTCACTTTATTCTGGAGTCAGCCAGTCTTCCCTCACAACTCACTTTATTCTGGAGTCAGCCAGTCTTCCCTCACCAACTCACTTTATTCTGGAGTCAGCCAGTCTTCCCTCACCAACTCACTTTATTCTGGAGTCAGCCAGTCTTCCCTCACAACTCACTTTATTCTGGAGTCAGCCAGTCTTCCCTCACCGACTCTCTTTATTCTGGAGTCAGCCAGTCTTCCCTCACAACTCACTTTATTCTGGAGTCACCAGTCTTCCCTCACCAACTCACTTTATTCTGGAGTCAGCCAGTCTTCCCTCACAACTCACTTTATTCTGGAGTCAGCCAGTCTTCCCTCACAACTCACTTTATTCTGGAGTCAGCCAGTCTTCCCTCACAACTCACTTTATTCTGGAGTCAGCCAGTCTTCCCTCACCAACTCACTTTATTCTGGAGTCAGCCAGTCTTCCCTCACAACTCACTTTACTTTGGAGTCACCAGTCTTCCCTCACCCTCCAGTTGGTGCAGAACGCTGCTGCTCGCCTCTTAACTGGGGCAGGGAAGAGCGAGCACATCACCCCCATCCTGGCTTCCCTCCACTGGCTGCCTGTGTATTTGAGAGTCCGTTTTAAGATTATTTTATTTGTTTTTAAATCTTTAAATGGTCTGGCCCCGCCTTACCTCTCTGAGCTTCTTCATCCATACGCTCCTGCTCGGTGCCTCCTGGAGGTCCCGAGGTCCAAACGGAAGCTCAGAGGGGAAAGAGCCTTTTCCACTGCCGGTCCTCACCTCTGGAATGCCACCCCCCCCCTCCCTCCCCCTCCCTGTTAGACAAGCCCCCTCACTGCCCATTTTTAAAACTCGTCTTAAAACCCATTTTTATTCTTTGGCTTTTACCTCAGCGTGAGACTCTGGTCTGGTTTTAGTGCCTTCGTTTTTTATTGTTTTAACTTTTTATGTTTTGTTTATTGTTTTAACTTTTTATGTTTTGTTTATTGTTTTACCATCTGATTGTTTTTATTGCTTTAACATGTTTATTGTTTTAATGTTTTAATGTTTTGTTTATTGTTTTACCATCTGATTGTTTTTATTGCTTTAACTTGTTTATTGTTTTAATGTTTTTATGTTGCCTCTTATATTTGTATTTCAATGTACAGCACGTTGTCTCAGCTACGGCTGCTTAAAGCGCTTTATAAATAAAGTTGAGTTGAATTGAGTTGAGTTACAAGCCCCGTTGATCCTGCTCGTGGCTGCCGTGGATAAATAAAACGATGGAGATCCTCCACGAGGCACAGTCACGTGTTCATTCACACTTTTCCACACCTGCTCTGTGTGACTTCATTTCAGGTTCCAGGTGATTTACAGAAGCCTGCGCTGAAGATCAATCTCCTCCTCGTGCTGGACGATACTTTCCTCAAACACGGTGAAACGTTCCGCAGCAGTCAGTCTCTCGGTGATCAAATCTCTCAAAGCCTGAACGGAACTAAACTGAGCAGCAGGAGATTAAATATTCCCTCTGTGAGACGCGTTCAAACAGCTTCCCTCCGAAGTTTCTTCTTCTCGCTGTCATGGAGGCTCACAGCGTTTCAGCTTCATACGGACCCCTGCTGGACGGAGGCGGAACTGCAGGTTATTAAACTACGTCTGAAATAGTAGGAGCTCGTTTATGAACGGGCTGTCACGTGTATTCTTCAACTAGCCATTATTGATGTTCACTGTAAGACCCAACTAATGACCATTGTTGTGGAATTTTGAGGGTACAAACACAAGCCAATTGACTGAAAGCAAGGACTCCGCTCCAACAGACGTTTTAAAATTGTTAGCTTTATTGATCTTAAGGTTTTATCATTGGTTTTTAAATGTCTTAATGGTCATGTTGAGGCCTGGTTCTGTCACTATGGCCCACGGTTGTGGAACAGAGCTGTGGAACAGAGAAGTTACTCGTATTAAAACTAATAACTGCAGTTCGTTGCAGGCTGCCAGAAATGTTGCTGCCGCCATATAGAACAACTTCTGACACAACCACATTGAGTAAACTCAAGAGTTCTGAGGATTGGCATGAAGCCAGAAACGATCCATCCCGAACCATCCGTGACCTTGGCGCCTCTGCACACGAGCCACAAAGTCATCAGTAATTTCCCGATCAACCTTTATTCACCGCGGCCCGGCCCGGTGAGGCTTCAAGAGGCCGAGGCCACTTCAGCTGCCAGTTTAATTGGTTATTTATCCCCCGAGCCGTGAAGCCTCACGACCTCCTCGCTCTCATCTCCTTGAGAGAGAGAGAGTGGGTGAGTGAGAGAGAGAGAGAGAGAGAGAGGGAGCTGCTAAATAAGGTTGCGAGACCTGTGAGTCTTGTGATTGGGCTTGTTGAGAGTTCAGAGGCTGTAATGTGGAGTGTGTGTGTGTGTGTGTGTGTGTGTGTGTGTGTGTGTGTGTGTGTGTGTGTGTGTGTGTGTGTGTGTGTGTGTGTGTGTGTGTGTGTGTGTGTGTGTGTGTGCGTGTGTGGCATCAAGCCAAAAGCGGAGAGGAGGCAGGAGACGGAGAAACACTAAAAACCCGGCCGAACTGAAGAGACACTCGAGTGAGAAATTGCAAAAATGAGTCTGTCGAAGGCGCCGATGATTCACAGGTTCACACTTTAAAAAAAACAAACAAAAAA
Source organism: Blennius ocellaris (assembly GCF_963422515.1). Taxonomy (NCBI): domain Eukaryota; kingdom Metazoa; phylum Chordata; class Actinopteri; order Blenniiformes; family Blenniidae; genus Blennius; species Blennius ocellaris. The sequence goes on from NC_137657.1 coordinate 4,823,877, forward strand.
AAAACAGTTATCTGGGAATACAACCCCCCTCTGATCCACACACTTCACACCAACAACATTTTGTAACCACCTTTGTTTGTAGCGTAGCATTGTCTGCGTACACCTTTGTGTGGTTTTGTTATCAATTAAAAAACAACAACCAACAGCTCCCACTAGTGGCCCAACATGAACGCTACATTGGCGCAGTGGAAACGCAAATCTTTTCTGGAACAAACAAAAAAAAGCAAAAAACTTTTTTTCAATGGAAATGTGATGGAAACGGAACATGAAAGTTTGAATTCCTGGACCTTGGAAGGATTCGTCTTCTACGTCAGCGAGTCCAGTTGACTTGAGAAGAGTCTCTTTCCTGTACAGAGAAAATACATGAACACACAACGTGTTTCCCCCTTTGTTTGGCACATAGAAACTGAAGGTGAGAGACTAGAATTCCACTTCTGATAGCACAAAGTCACAAGACGTTATTTTACGGAGGTGCCAGCAAAGTGATGCAAACTTTGGTACCTTTGTTTTTATTTTGATAGATTTTTTCAAATTCTTTTTGTTGTTGATTTTTTTTTTGGAGGGGGGGGGGGGGGGTTGCTTCTCCCAACTTATGGACTGACTCACTCGTGAAAAATGATGCGTGTTTTTAAACCACCGTCTCTTTACAGATTGGCTTTCAGTACAGTATTTGTGTGTGCAGCAGATAACCTCAAGTTCTGATTCACCAAAAAAAACTTTAAAAGAAATAAATTGGAAATTTTTCCACCTTTTGTTGGATAAAGTTCTGGTTTTAAATTGAATATTGATCTTAGGTGTTCAATTACTTACAAATGTGAGTGAAAATAAGGAGCGAACAGGCGTACAAGAGACCTCTTTATTGAATTTATTAAGTTGTATTCAGACACTCAAAACTGATCAGCCCATCACTAGTAATGCTGTTTTACATCATTAAAATTCATTGAGCTGAGAGAGAGAGAGAGAGAGAGAGAGAGGTTAATGATGCTACCCGCTCATAGCCGAAGGTTAGCAAGTTCAATACAGTCCGTCATATAAAATCGAAGGGCAGTCATCAATAATTAAAACATGATCAACACTGTGCAATGCAATAAAAGTTCCTTTCAAACACGACCATGAGGAAAAAAAAAAAGAAAGAAGAAGAAGAAAGTAACAAGACACCAGAGAGGGATTTTTTGTCTTTTTTGTGTGTTAATAACACTACATTTACCTAAAAAGACCAACCACTGCTTAACATCCGACCAGTTGGTGACGGAGGTCTAGAATGAAACCAAAAGAAAAAGAAAAGGAAAGCAGACCCACATGGAACTGTACAATTGTTCGGAATCTCTTGAGAACATTTTCCCCGGTGACTTTTACGAGCGCTGCAAGCTGGAGGAAGAAGACGACGCTGCCACATTGCACCCAGAAGCAACAGTTTGTTTTTTTTTTAATTATAATGCCGTTTTGTTTTTTTGTGACAATGGGTTGTAGTCCGATTCTATGTGTGCCGTTTGAACTCTAATCTAAGAACAATTCCACCCACTGTTGAACCCTCCACGACCCAGAGATGAACAGAAAGTGACCAGATGAACAGTTTCACACAGAGTTTCGCAAGAAAACTCACCAATCGGGACGTTCAACAGTCTTTATGTTTGTATCGACTTGTGGCGAAGCGAAAGAAGAAGAAGAAGACAAAAACCCTATGACACCGTCTTCATGTGGTCCTCGACACGTTCCAGAGCTTTTCCCCCGCAACGTGGCGGCGGCCATTTGTTTTTTTTCCTTCTTTATTTGGGAAATGACAATTTATCCCCCTGCAGGTTTTCCCAGGAGGAGGCTTGGATCACACGATGGATGGAGGGATGGAGGGATTCCCCGGTTTTTATCGGAACCATTTGAGCAATAGAAAACAAACAAACAAACAAAACCTGCACTCAAATAGATTATTACAGAGGAGGCGGGGGGGACACGAACACAGTCACACGTTTCTCGCTCTTCTTTCTTAAAACGGGGGTTAGCTTTCCAACCAAATGACAAGATGGAAATGTGTGTTTTCTTTTAGGCGTTGTAGTGATACATGCATCCATTATACTGATATACACTTCTTAAAAAAAGTTTAAAAAAAAAAAAAAAAGAACATAAAAAAAAAAAAAAAAAGTATTAGAAATGCAGCTATACAGAGTCTTTTAGCTATTCCAGGGGAGTGAGGAGGAGGAGGAGGAGGAGGAGGAGGAGGAGGATGAAGGTCAGGTCTGACGTCAGGAAGCAGAGGAGCCCCATGTCCACGTGGTGTGAGGATGTGTGTGTGTGTGTGTGTGGAGGTGTGTGTGTAGCTGGGTGGTGGTGGGGGGAGGGGTTAGTTACTGCAGCAGGGGCGGCTGGTGGGCTGAGCCGTCTCTGTGAGGTCGACGCCCCGGGTCCGGCCGCTGCCGCCGCTCGCCGCCTGCGGCTCGTTCTTGGGGAGCTTCTTTGCTGCAGAGACAAAACAGGGCTTAATGAGGGCTCACGCTTTTATTCTGAAGTGGGCGCTTTTAATGTGAACGGCCTTCCTTTCTCCCCCCCCCCCCCGTAGCGCCGAGCCCCGGGCGCAGTGGTGGTGAGAATTAAAACGCTTAAAAGAATGTTAATAGACTGTTGTTCACGTACTTTTGCGCCGACTGCCAAATATCACATTTCATCAAGTCGCGTTTGATTCTCCGAGCTGCGTTGAGCATAAACTACATTTCCCACAATGCATGGCGATGAGTTCACCCACGAAGTGACGGCGCCCCGCCACCAGATGGCGTTGTACAAACACCGACGCAATTTTCGACAAGTAGATTTGAGAAATCCAGGGTTCGTCTTTGTTGAAGTTATATTTGGGTGTATTTAGAATCTCCGATGGGGCTGCAGGTGTCGACAGCAGGGTTTCAGGATCGGAGCAGGTTGACTCAATATTCGTGGGAATATGTGGGAAATCTGGACATATAATACCGTCTGAACTGCTGCAGAGGGTTTTTTTTTTATGTTATTAAAAAATAAATCTGCTCTAAAACTGTGCGTTTACAAAATAATTTAGTAAACAATAGTTTACAATCCAGTTTTTAATGGTGATTTATCCACACATCTCACTGTCTGGGTGTCGTTTACACAACGGTGCTGGGAGCCACTGGAAATGCATCGTTTAAAAAAAACATTCCAGGGTGGAACTTTTCACAAACTCTCGGGCTCAAACACAACTTTCCTGAAAGACTGCTTCTGTGCACGCAACAAACTTCCAATTTCTACTCTACTAAAATATTCCCAGAACTTTAAACATGATGATGACGTGAACTTCACCATTACTTCACCAAGACAGGCGAAGAAAAAGCAGATTTCGGGGAGATTTCCTTCATTTTTTTTGTTATTCTGTAGACATTTTTAAATCAATCTTGAGCAGTTTAATCAATAGCGTAAAGATCATAATGTAAAAATATTAAATCTACTCTTAAGGCAGAAATCCCACGACTAAGACAAACAGCACATGATTTTTTCCCTCTAGAAACTCATCAATTAACACATTTCCGTGTTGATCCGCCTCCACGTGTATGTGCACACACACTTCATATATACTGATATACTCAACTCTCATCTCCACCTCCAGGTGAAAACAAGCCTTACAGCGCCCTCTGCTGGAAAGATTTAGTCACAACAGCTTCGTCCCAATTCAATCTTTAACACTAAATCTGATCAAACACTTTTTGAAAACGTAAAATGTGTGAAAATTGCTTCATTTTGGGATTAAACAGTAATGAAAAAGGCGAGTGCGGCAAATAATTGGTGAGTGGATTAAGACTATTTAATTAGGCTTGTGTGTATCTGCAGTTGAATTTAAATGAAACATCTCAATGTGAATCCAACAGGTTAAAACTGAGTGCTATTCACTCATTCACACATATCACAAGTCGAAGAAGATGTATTTGTCGAGCTGAGATTGAATAATTGTGTTGTAAATTATTATTAGACTGAGGAAGAACTGAGGCAGAGCTGCTCTCACCGATGGCCATGAAGATCTCATTGACGTTCATCGAGGTCTTTGCTGACGTTTCCATGAAGAGCAAGCTGTTGTCATCTGCGTACGACTGTGCATCCTGCAGGAGCCACAACAACAACAACAACAACAGGAAGTGTTTAGACAAACAATCATGACATAGAAGTAGAGATGCACCATGCTGCCCCAAGTATTCGTACTCTTATTGTGAAAAACATCCCTGATAAAAGCCGTCAGGTGACGTGACATTGTGCTTCAGCAGCGTCGCCATGGGAACACGGGAGAACAGGAGCCACTGGTTAGATCCTTCAATGTTAATGACTGAAGTAAGACAGACTAAATTATGTTCAAAGTACCACATAACAAACTAATATGAAATAAGTAAATGAATGAATAAAATAAATAAATGCAGGCATTAATACACCAATAAATCAATCAATCAAAAATCAATCAAATAAAATAATAAAATACAAATAATTAAATCGGAACATTTCAGATGCAATTGCGACTCGTATCGTCTCCTGTTTTGTGTTTTTCTGGTCATTTATTTTTGTGGTTTCTTCAGAAACTGTTTGCTGAATTGTCAATAATAAATAATAGTTCGTTTGTGCTCTTTGTGTACGTGCTCCCACTTTCCCCCCAAACCCCCAAATCCCTGACACTTTGACTGGCAACCTTTTCACCTTTTTGTTTTTTGGGTGCAATTTTTTTCTAAAACCGTTTGTCGAATCGTAAACAACACTAAACACTATTCCCAAACCTTCTGCACGCTTTGAGGCTTTTTTTTGTACTCATGCACCCAAAAGAGTTGGCAAACAAAAATAAACAGGCACCGAGGAGAGGAACCAGGCACACAGAATACAAAGTGAACTAAATAAACATCCTGGTTAAACAGGAGGTCTCTCTTTTAAATAAGTGGCTCTTCTGCTCTAACTTTAGACTGCAGCAGCAGAGCTGAAGGCTTTTCAAGCTTCAGATGATAAAAACAAGCCTGATGAGCCGCTCAGAAGAGAAGTTTGGGCTCCTCTCCAGAACGAACCCAGCAAGAATCCCTCTGTGACGTGTTTGAAGGCAGAGCGTCGCCGGAACCTCCCGGAAGGTGAAGCTGAAGTTCAGACTGACCTGGAAGTCCAGCGCTCTCTTGTTCGCCAGGTCCGCCTTGTTCCCCGCCAGAGCTATTACAATATTTGGACTGGCTTGTCTCTGGAGCTCCTTCACCCAGTTCTTCGCCCGTACGAACGACTCCTGGCAAACAGGGGGGGGAGAGAGAGAGAGAGAGAGAGAGAGAGAGAGAGACAGAGACACAGAGAGAGAGAGAGAGAGAGAGAGAGAGAGAGAGAGAGAGAGAGAGAGAGAGAGAGAGAGAGAGAGACAGAGAGACAGAGACAGAGAGAGAGACAGAGAGAGACAGAGAGAGAGAGAGAGACAGAGAGACAGACAGAGAGACAGAGAGACAGAGAGACAGAGAGACAGAGAGACAGAGAGACAGAGAGAGAGACAGAGAGAGAGAGAGAGAGAGACAGAGAGAGAGACAGAGACAGAGACAGAGAGAGAGAGAGAGAGACAGAGAGACAGAGAGAGAGAGAGAGAGACAGAGAGAGAGAGAGAGAGAGAGAGAGACAGAGAGACAGAGAGAGAGACAGAGAGAGAGAGAGACAGAGGGAGAGAGAGAGAGAGAGAGAGACAGAGGGAGAGAGAGAGAGACAGAGGGAGAGAGAGAGAGAGAGAGGGAGAGAGAGACAGAGAGACAGAGAGACAGAGAGAGAGACAGAGAGAGGGAGAGACAGAGAGAGGGAGAGAGGGAGAGACAGAGAGACAGAGAGACAGAGAGACAGAGAGACAGAGAGACAGAGAGACAGAGAGAGAGAGACAGAGAGACAGAGAGAGAGAGAGAGCGAGAGAGACAGAGAGAGAGAGAGAGAGAGAGAGCGAGAGAGACAGAGAGAGAGAGAGAGAGGACGGTTACAGATCCTGTGACGAGTCGAGCAACAAGGAAGAACAAAAACCATCCTGCACTTTCAAATATCTGCTTGATATTCAAGAAACCTGAACCTGAGCCAGAATTGTACGGTGAGAATAAAAGAATAAGTGGCAGATTAATGGATTGACGGAGACAAACAACGCAAGAAATCCTAAAAGATGCACCACGATGAAGCGCCGTGCAGGCAGCTGCTTCGTTCTCTTCTTCTTCAGGCTTTTCCGCAGATTTAATCCAGATTTCTTCGGCTCAGAGGCTGAAAAGTGGTTGATGATTGTTGGAAAACACTGATGTCAATAATCTCTGTGATACTTTGTCAATATCAGGTTGAAAAATAAGAAAAAAATATTTTAAGTTGGGTTGAAGAGAAATAATTGTGTATTTGATTGTTTTATTTCTATTTAATCTGAACCAATTCTATTGCCACGACGCCAACTAACCTCACCGTTCACTTTTTTTTTTTTTTTTAAATGTGTTTAAAAAAAAAAAATTTTTTTCATGTTTGTAGAAACATTTTCTGGCATGAAATCAACAATTATTAAAATATTTATTCTTTTATTTATTTTTCTAATAAATTTTAGTCACAAAAATACTACAATTCTTTTATTTGTAATGATAAAAAACAAGTTTCAAGAAATGAGAATTAATATAATAATAATAATAATAATAAATATGCACGAAAGGGAATTTTAATGAGCTATCAAAATGTTGCTGTTCTAATACAACAAATAAATGTTTTTTCATCTTTTCACTCCATTTTGAGCACAAACTAAATCCTTCATATTTCAAAAGGAGTTAATCCCTATACCTCATCTACTCTCACCACTACCTCATTGATCCGACTGACAATAATCAGATTACTCAGGTCCTACTCGACTACTTTGGGGATATTTGAGTCTCTGAATGAGGAACTTTTCTCCAATCAAGGAGCCTGAAAGGAGAACGAGGATCCACAAACACCTCCGGAGCCCGACGGCTCCTCACCTCGTTTGTGATGTCATAGACCACGATGGCGGCCTGCGCTCCTCTGTAGTACATGGGAGCCAGACTGTGGTAGCGCTCCTGACCGGCCGTGTCCCAGATCTCAAACTTGACTGTCGTGTCGTCCAAACATACCGTCTGGGTCAGGAAGGCCGCTGCAGGGGACACGGAGAGGGACATTGAGGGACGGGCGGGACAGTGCAGAGGTCCGTGCTGGACATACACATTTTTATCTTTCATTTCATTCATACGTCACGAGGGCTTTGAGCGGAATCGGCTAAATAATGCTTAGAGAAGGTCAAACTGATTAGAGTAGACAAAATAGCTTTACCTAGAAAAGGTCAAAAGGATAAACACTCAAAACTCAACTAAAACTAGTAAATCCACCAAATTAAAAAAATCCCAAAACAGCTGAAAATGCAGTAAAACGTCAACCTTCCCAAACTGTCGTGAAGAAACTTCCTAAACACGAAGCGAGTTTTTGTTTCTACATCAGACTATGTTTCCACTTCAGAAGCTATTTTGTCATGTAAAGTTAGTGTGTGGGATCTGATTGGCCCGTACAGCTTCCAGGAAGAAGTCCACTGGCCCCGGAACATGGATTGTAAAATTAGCGGCAGACCAAAGCAGGAACTGGCGCCTAATTGCTGCTTCTGACCGGTTCCATCATTTAATTGTTCGGTGTGGCTTCTCGCTGAAACGCCACGTCTCTCACGGCGTCCAGCCTCAGGGGCACGTACCTCCGATCGTGCTCTCCTGGAACTCGTGGAACTGACCCTTGACGAATCGGAGCACGAGGCTGGACTTGCCCACCGCCGACTCTCCGAGGAGCACCAGTTTGAACTGGCAGATCTTGTTGCCTGCGTTGGGCCCGTTGGGCCGCGTGGCTCCGCCCCTGTTTGCCATGTCGCGCTGCGCGGTGTCGTCCCCCCGGGGAAGCTGACGGACTGGGAAGGACGAGAGGAAACCACCTGAGGGACGAGCGAGAGAGAGAGATGAAGAGACGAGAAAAGTTTTAATGACCTTTGAGGGTCTTTGAATTTGGAATGTATTTCGTCAGTCTTCAGAAAACAAAACTGAACAAACGACTCAATTATGAGACGAATCAGCTGAAAGGTTTTCGTATAAAGCAAAAGCTTATTCACACCTTCTCCGTGAGGCTCTCAAGATAATGTCACACAATCTGGTTTACAATACACATTCAATATATACGACACACAAGTTTTATATATACAGTTTATATATAAACATCAAACATATATTTATACATACACACACATTTACACGTACACATGAATGTACATGACCTACACATGATATTAATAATATACTATTTAAATTTCAATTACATTTTAAATACAAAATTTAGTATGGCAACATTTAAATTAATATTCTTCTGTATCACATTATATACTTTGAATTATGTTTATTAAGAAACAATATATGTTATGCTGTTATATACATATTCTATGTCATTGCTGTCTTCGGTAAAACTGTTGCTCTTCTTTCTTATACTTACTGATGAAATATGATTTAAAAAGCTTTTTAAACTGGGTTCCTGTTGGCTCTTTGCCATGATTACATGCTAAACCAACCACAAGAAGACTTTAACGTCGACCTAATGTTTTGTATTTATCGCAGGTTCTACCCGTCTTCGGATTGTGGCGATCCGATTAAATGAGCGAACGAACAATCGTTCTTCATCCACCAAATGTGGGTCTGACGTGAGCATCGGCAGCGCTTCAGCAAGTTATTGATAAGTCAAGATGTTAAACGCGACTCAAACGTGATTGACTGTGCTTGTCTTTATAATTTATGTAAACTTGAAAGGTTCTGATTCCTATGTGGTCAAATTTGCATGTCTGCATGACAGAAATTGCAAAATAGGTAAGAATTGAGGATGAAGACGGCGGGCCAAACACGCTGGGACACTGGGCCTCGTCTGGCCCTGGGGCCAGAGTTTGGACAAACCTGTCTGAGTTATGGCTTTTCATAACACAGATGAGTAAAATCTTTGAAACAATACAGTCACTCACATAACACCCGTCCGAAAATGTTGGTAAGACTCTCAAAAACTGTGAAATACTTCATATTTGGTGGCCTGCGTGGTAGAAGGGAGGTAAATGTACTAATAACAAATATGGAGAAAGACTCTGACTGCTCATGTTTTAGGGCTGATTTGAGATGATTGGGTTCACACACTTGCAAACGATCACAGATTTTTTTTTCAAAAACAAGGTGTAGCGACAGGTACAACACATTAAGAATCCTACTTCGCCCTGCGGTCTCAGCAATCTGATCGTAAAGGTCAGAAATACACTGAAGTGTTCCATTGCGTGAAAAAGTTGTCCAACTGGTGTGACTGTGGGAATCTGAGCAAAACAACACGTCTGTGGGGCTGGCTGTTTTACAGGGGATTATGACACTGATCGGGGCTCATGTGAAGGTAAAGTTACAACAGAGATCTGAAGTTCAGACATGACCAAAAAACAACAACAACAACAACAAACAACAGCCATATTAACACACAACAACAACAACAGATTATCTCCATAACCTCGGACGTGTGTCATCGCCGCCGTACGAGCAGACACGGGCGTGGAAATCCAAAAATAATGCTTTGTAACTTGGTTGAAATCGCATTACGACACAAGAGATAACCACAAATAACCTGTTCTGTTAGTTGCTAGCGTTAGCACCCAGTGCTACTAGCTGCCCAGTTCAAAACAGACACACAACCACAACAACACACATCCGGACGATTTAACGGAAAGCTTTGCTTCGGGGTCGGGTCGCAAACACGAACCGACCTGCACCGATGTGTGACATTTACGTAACGTTTGAGAAACGCCAGCTGATCAGAGGGCTTCTTTTTTTTTTTTTTTTTTTTTTTGGGTGTGTACAGCTAGTGACAGCTAGCCAGCATTAGCTCCATGACGGGGGATTTGTGATCAACCAGCACCTCTGATCGGGCTGATCGGTGTTTCTGTTCTCACACGCGGCCGCTCGTAAACGTGTTTATGATATAATAGCAGGAACTCGTTAGGTTTACAAGCTAAGATAACTCGCACGGCCCTCTGTCAGGGCTGGTGGAGCTAACGTTAGTCGTCGGGAGGAGCCCTGCTGTTAGCCATTAGCATAGCCGCGGCTCATCTCAGATACTCACCTACAGAACGAAGAGTGTAATTAATGATGTCTCCGGAACAGGATCGGTAGCACGGATCACAGCGTGTCGGCTAGCTGGATTTCATAAGGCTCTGCGATGATCTCCCTCTGCCACTTCTTTCAACTTCCCTTTTCGCATCGTACGAACGATGATGACAGATCGGATGACATCGGAGAGCTTCGGAGCACTTCGGAAATGTTCGGACAACTTCGGCTCGACAGTCCGCCAGAGCCCAACACCACTCATTTACTCCCACTTTTATACCAAAACATCACAAATAAAACATGTTTTATGTATATATATATATATACACACACACACACACACACACACACACACATATATATATGACGAGAAAGATATATAAAAACGAAAAACCAGAAAATAATCATAAATAGAATGTGTTTGACGATCAAGAATGAATAAATGAGCATAAATAGAAGTAAACAATTTCTCACTTCTCACAAATTTCAAGTACATTTAACACTCAATAGGACACGTATTGAAATGAGTGTTGTAGCTTAAAATTGCTTCTCTGTACTGTACATGGAATTTAAAAAAAAAGAGTAAACTGTTAAAAAAAAAAAAGCAAAAAAAAAACCTTGAGGATAAAATTTAATGAAAAAAAAGTTTTAACTTTTTAACAGTTAAAATATTAAGAAAATATCTCATATTGAACATTCATTTTGATTTAATATAATTTAGTTATAAAGTTGGCAGAGTAAATTAGTATGTTTCGCTGAATTTTAGAATGAATATCTTTTTTTTATTATTATTTTCATCTATTTATCTCGATTGAAGCTTCTACTCAATTGTGACGTCGTTGCTAGGCAACGGGACTCAAACAGGCTCGCGGCTCCGGGACGTCTAAAAGTTTCTGTCTCAATACACTCCTTTCTCCTTTAAACCTCTAGAAACTGCTCCAGCGGCCAGAGAAGAGGAGAATAAACAGGTGAAGTGAAGATGAGTGAAGCTGACGAGCTGAAACATGAAGATAAACGTGTGGACATGACGGCGGCGGTGAGTCCGGAGAGTTAACGTGTTTTATTTTACACTGAATGAAGTGAAAGAAAGCGAGCTTCGTTTTTTGTGTCCGTTTCTTTAAAACCAGGCGGGGAAAGTAAAACCTGCAGGAGACCGAGCTCAGAGCTGCTTCCAACAGGAGGAGCGGGTGAGAGAGAGTGTGTGTGTGTGTGTGTGTGTGTGTGTGTGTGTGTGTGTGTGTGTGTGTGTGTGTGTGTGTGTGTGTGTGTGTGTGTGTGTGTGTGTGTGTGTGTGTGTGTGTGTGTGTGTGTGTGTGTGTGTGTGTGTGTGTGTGTGTGTGTGTGTGTGTGTGTGTGTGTGTGTGTGTGTGTGAGAGAGAGCGAGAGAGAGAGAGAGAGTGTGTGTGTGTGTGTGTGCGTGTGTGTGTGAGAGAGAGAGAGAGAGAGAGAGAGAGAGTGTGTGCGTGTGAGAGAGAGAGGGTGTGTGCGTGTGTGTGAGAGAGAGAGAGAGAGAGTGTGTGTGTGTGTGTGTGTGTGTGTGTGTGTGTGTGTGTGTGTGTGTGTGTGTATGTGTGTGTGTGTGAGAGAGAGAGAGAGAGAGAAAGAGTGTGTGTGTGTGTGTGTGAGAGAGAGAGAGAGAGTGTGTGTGTGAGAGAGAGAGAGAGAGTGTGAGAGTATGTGTGTGTGTGAGAGAGAGAGAGAGAGAGAGAAAGAGTGTGTGTGTGTGTGAGAGAGAGAGAGAGAGTGTGTGTGTGTGTGTGTGTGTGTGTGTGTGTGTGTGTGTGTGTGTGTGTGTGTGTGAGAGAGAGAGAGAGAGAGAGAAAGAGAGAGAGAGAAAGAGTGTGTGTGTGTGTGTGAGAGAGAGAGAGAGAGAGTGTGTGTGTGAGAGAGAGAGAGAGAGTGTGAGAGTATGTGTGTGTGTGTGAGAGAGAGAGAGAGAGAGAAAGAGTGTGTGTGTGTGTGTGAGAGAGAGAGAGAGAGTGTGTGTGTGTGTGTGTGTGTGTGTGTGTGTGTGTGTGTGTGTGTGTGTGTGTGTGTGTGTGTGTGTGTGTGTGTGTGTGTGTGTGTGTGTGTGTAAAACCTTTAGAACAGTGAATGTTGCAGCATATAAAGTGGTACATCGTTGGTTCATTCTTCAATCTGCTGGTTCCGGCCCCAGACTCCGCCGGTGGTGAGGAAACACCGTGACGGCCTCCAGCCGGGAGCGGGAGCCGCCCGGCTGCACCGGGGGAAGGCCTACGACCTGAACATGGCCGACTCCCTCGTACATGGCGTCACCACCAAGTCCTCCATGGCGGTGAGTTTCCCTTCGCCACAAACCTGCCTGGCGTGTGTTCAGGGCTCGTTTCTACCACAGTTCCAAGTGAAAATGCAAAACCTCTGTTGAGCTTTGGGTCTGTTTACACAACAACAACAACAACAACAGTAGCACTGAAAATTCAACTTTTTTTCAAAAACGGCAGATGTTTCATTACAAAAACAAACAACAGCACCAACTCGTGGCCCGACATGAAAACTACATGGTTATCAGGGTGTTTTTTTTTGCTGTTGCCATGTAAACGGACATCGTTTTTAGAACGTTGCCATGTAAACAAAACTTTTCTCAAACGAAAAACACAAAAACGAACACTTTTCATAAAAGACCTTTAAATTCAAACTTTTCATATGAAACCCCCGAAGTCCTCAGAACGAGGTTCATTCCGCGGTTCAGAGTCAGGTTTTGGTTTGTCTGCTCCTCACTTCAACCGACCGATCCATTCACTCATTCTCAGGACTTGAGGCGATGTTTGTTGAGGCTTTACAGTAAATATCCCGATGACTCCACGACCTCTTGACAGGGTGGAAGCTTGATCAACCCTCCGCAGAAGACAGCGTTCCAGGAGAAGCTGCAGCAGGTCAGTGAGTCGGTGTACAGGAAGGCGGCGCTCGGCCGCGCCCAGCTGCCCGCCTGGTGCGACCGCGACGCCACGTTTGGCGTGAGAACGGAGAAAGGTCGAGCAAACCACAAGGCATACAAAGTCTTCACACCGTCGCCTTTCAGCCGCTGCTTGAATGTGGCCTTTTTATTTTTTGTGAAGGTCTGGATGTACGTGACATCATCAACCCTCCCAAAACAGCGGAGGAGCTGGAGAGGGAAGCCCAGGACCAGCACGAACTTTATATCAGAAGCCACAAAGCCTATTTTGTTGGTAAGAAGTATAAAATAAAACAAACAAACAAACCAAAAACAAAACATTAACACAGCGAAGAATGTCTTTTATCACAATATGCCGATTTTGCTGTATTTGGCCCCGTTTACACGTTTCAAGTGAAAACGCAAGCTTTTGTTGTTGTTATTGCCACGTCTACTCACACGTGTGCCGTCATGCTGTTTACTTGTTTGTGTACCACGCTGTGTAATCTGGGCTTCAGGGGAACAAGTGGACAGAAAGTACGACTGGAGCCACTCCAGTAAAGACGCCAGGTTTGGGATGGCAACGCCTCATCATGACGACGGGCGGACGATGGGGGAAACTCTTCACTGGACTGGAGAGACACGGAGGTAAAGTGCTGGAAGAACAAGTGACCCTTGACCCTTGACCCTTGTTTCCAGTACCAGCCGGTCTGGTACCAGACGGAATTTGTGGATGTTTCCCCGAAAGCATCGTGACCAACCGTTACTGTTTTTCGCCAACCCCCTCCATTGACGTACAGGAACTACGGAACGGAAGCAGCAACTTTATTTAATGAACAAAACTGCTAAATTGCATAAACAGTGTAGCGTCCAGTCGATATTGTAGAAAGCCAGAACCGGTGGTAAATTACTGTATTGCCATCCGTGTCATCAACCAACGTAAGAGCTGGCTATAAAAACAAATAAACAATAATCACAATTACATTTTGACCGTTACCCAGCTATTACATCGGTTAGCGTTCCAAATCACAATTTTGTGATAAACATTTCAATTAGATCGAATAATATTTCTCAGTAACATAACAAACTTTATTCCCCCATTGACTGAAGCTAAACTTTAAAGTTTTAAACGTTTTCCGTGACCTTTTTCCGTTTTAAGCCATGAACCTTTTCTTTCGTCTTTTTTCTCCGTTGGTCAAGCATTTCTGTTACCGAACTTCCGGTCGCTATGGTTACCAAAATAAAAGCTCAATGCCGTAAAAATAAAACTGTAGCTATAATGTAAATAGTACAAAACTACTCTGTTGGTCTTTACAAACAGTAAGAAAATGTGGCGTTAATACAGAGAACTATATGTCAACGTCTGTGGTGTAAATGGAAATGTATAAATGAACATCTCTCTGTGAAATAAGCATCTAATCTGTAAACATACATTACCTGAATTAGATAGTATTTTTTGAATTATTTGACCTTAAATTGTATAAAAATCATGCTAATTAGTTTATTTGACAAGTAGAAAATGGTTCGTTGTTTTTGTGTGACCTTGTCTTGTTTTTTGTGACGGGTCGGTGTGAATAAGCTTTTGACTCAACCGACAACCTTTCAGCTGATTAGTTGGACAACTGAGTGCCGCTTGTACTATTTTGTTTTCTGACGACTGCAGAAATAATAATAAGAAAAAATTAGTAAAAAAAATATAAAAAGACTCATATCATGAAATAATATTTTCCTGACTATTAGCTGATACCTTCTTGACACTTAATTACAAATAAGTTATGGATTTTTATGGTTCATGAGCTTCATGCCTCCGATACATGGGTGATGCGTTCAGGTGCATCATGTAACTTCAATACGTCTTTCTTTCGTTTTTTTCGTTTTAATTTGGTGAGTACGGCTTATATGCAGGTGCGCTCAATAATCCGGAAATTACAGTAGTCGTCCCAAACCTCGTGTCGAGTTTTCAGTCATGGATGTTTGTATTTAATCTGGAAAAATGAAATGTTAAATTTGTTTTGTGAAAGGTTTTACAATCCAAACAGTGTTTGGAAGAGAGCCAGCGACACTGCAACCATGACAACTGAAATCGGAGCAGCCGGCAATGAGTAAGTTCTGCTCACAATTAATCCAGTGGCTTTTTATTTATTATAGTTTGTTTGTTTGTTTGTGTATGTGTGTATTTGTTATTTCTTTCTTTATTCATGCATTCATTTATTTATTTGTTTAAATTTGGATTTATTTATTTTCAAACAGACATTCAACTTCTGTTTTTCCCAGGACGGAAATCAAACTCCCTGTTCCACCCGACCACCGCTTTGGAATTGTCTTGACAGCAGATAAATTTGGTAAAAAAAAATAAAATAAAAAAAATTAATAATTAAGTATTCCATGCTGTATTAAATACACACAGTGAAATTGTTTGTCTGCTCAGGTGTTGCTGAAATGTTCCAGTGGGCCCGAGGAGCAGAGCGGCAGCGCAGCCTGGTCGGTGCAGTGCAGCACCGCCTCAAGAAGACCAACTTCAACAGGTTCGACTCGCTGCTGCAGGCCTTCAGGCACTACGACAAGGTGCAGACAGTCACTGCAGGCCTCAAATAAGCCACGGGTGTTAAATTAAAAAAACAAAAAAACAAAAACCTTGTTCTGAAATGTGTTTTATTAGAAAGGGAAAGGAATGATTGACAGAGAGGACCTGCACGCAGTGTGCCGTGAGTTTGGGCTGGACGTGAGCCAGTCGGTCATCGACGACCTGATGGAGTACTGCGACGCCGACCGGGACGGAGCCATCAACTTCCTGGAGTTCGGGAACTTCCTCAACTGGAAGGACAAGATGCCCATCAGCCGCCAGGAGGAGCAGGTCTTGACCCAAGGCGAGTTCACGTCCCGGCGCTTTACATCCGAAAACAGACGAGTGCAAAGTGGAAACCACAGAACTGGTGGGAGTTCAATTAGTGTCTTTTGGTTGTTTCAGAGCTTCAGATGGACGCGACTCCAGTGGACATAGAAAGCAAATCCTCCGAATCAGAGGAGCTCCGTCCCTCTCAGACCCTGGTCCGAGCCGAGGACCTGGAGCCCGTCGAGCCAGCGAGTTCACTGAAGACCCTCAGGGTCCTGAGGCGACTGAAAACTTCCACAGACCACTTCAAGACCTCGTCCTCCTTCATCGGCGCCGAGGTTCCCTTCATCCCAGGTAATAACCTCGAGCAGGGGTCGGCGACCTTTAATGCTCAAAGAGACAGTTGGTCCCGTTTCACACTGAACACAACACCCAGGGACACACACACCTACACTGTCACTCACAATATCACTGTGATATTATGGTGGGTAAGATCAAAGAAGCACGCTAGAGAAAACACTTATACTTTACAACAGGCGTGTACATCAGTCTTTTATTTTGACAGTCCCACAGGCGGACCATGCCAGGAGGACACGACACACAAAACCTTCTTCACTGCTGGTTGACAACTTACAACTAATAAACTAAACTACATGAACTAAGCAACAAAAACACAACACAACACAATTATTAGCAACACTACAAACCTAATATAACCCCCAATAATTACATTTAAAACGCGACAAACAGGAACTCCCATGATGCATTGCAGCTCTCAGCTCCTTTATTGCTACACATTATTAAAATGGAAGATCAATGTGTGAGATGTGGATTGTTAGAACCATGAGTGTGATGGTGTGTCTTTAATGTCCTGTAGTTGTTGTGTAATTCACTAGAATGTTCCGTCACTCTCAACAAGACTGTAATGAACATCCTGGAACTGTCGGCTTTTACTGTGAAAGGTACAGGAAGCTCCCAGCTTCAGACACCAGTTGAGCCGCTGTCATGACCTGCAGCCGCAATTCTACGTTCTTCATCCATTATTGTTGTAATGACGTCACATCGCTGCTCGTTCACGACCCTACATTTTACCACTCTTTGTAGGGACTGCGCTCTGGATGGCCTTGCCTCCTTACGTCCCTCTCTGGGTGGCCTTGCCTCCTTACGTCCCTCTCTGGATGGCCTTGCCTCCTTACGTCCCTCTCTGGATGGCCTTGCCTCCTTACGTCCCTCCAGGATGAACGGCAGTGGGACGGAGGCTCCAGGAGCCGCAGTAGAGGGACCAAAGAGTGGAGGCTCCGGAGCCACGGGTTGCCGACCCCTGACCTAGAGGAATTGCTGAGTCGGCGTTGCATGGGACTGTACATCTTCACTAACAGATATCATTTCTCACTTCTCTCGACAGATGCTCGTGCCTTCGGCGTCCCCACGGTGCGCCACGACCTCCCGCCCCCACGCATCAAGAGAGTCAGCGACACCACCAACTACGGCGAGACGTCCACGGCAGCCAACCTGCTGCACCCGTCACTGGCGGCTCGCCAAGGCATGTTGGAGGAACACTACTTCTGCCCTCGCTCCAAGACAGAGGTACCGACACATCACTGTCACTGCTGCTCTCTGGAGCTCCGCCCACTAACACACTGAGCAGTTTGACTTTAGTTTTGATATTAGCAGTGATGTGAGTGGATTTCTATCTGTCTTCATCCATCCATCCATCATCTATCTATCTATCTATCTATCTATCTATCTATCTATCTATCTATCATCTATCTATCATCTATCTATCTATCTATCTATCTATCTATCTATCTATCTATCTATCTATCATCTATCTATCATCTATCTATCTATCTATCTATCTATCTATCTATCTATCTATCATCTATCTATCTATCTATCTATCTATCTATCTATCTATCTATCTATCATCTATCTATCATCTATCTATCTATCTATCTATCTATCTATCTATCATCTATCTATCATCTATCTATCTATCTATCTATCTATCTATCTATCTATCTATCTATCATCTATCTATCTATCTATCATCTATCTATCATCTATCTATCTATCTATCTATCTATCTATCTATCTATCATCTATCTATCATCTATCTATCTATCTATCTATCTATCTATCTATCTATCATCTATCTATCATCTATCTATCTATCTATCTATCTATCTATCTATCTATCTATCTATCATCTATCTATCATCTATCTATCTATCTATCTATCTATCTATCTATCTATCTATCATCTATCTATCTATCTATCTATCTATCTATCTATCTATCTATCTATCATCTATCTATCATCTATCTATCTATCTATCTATCTATCTATCTATCTATCATCTATCTATCTATCTATCTATCTATCTATCTATCTATCTATCTATCTATCTATCTATCTATCTATCTATCTATCTATCTATCATCTATCTATCTATCTATCATCTATCTATCATCTATCTATCTATCTATCTATCACAGATGGGTGAGATCTTCCAGAACATCGGGGTGAGTCTTCCTGAGGAGAGGTTTGAGGAGGTCTGGCAGGAGGCGTCCAGCTCTCACCCCAACGGGGACGTTTGTGTGGAGAGTTTCCGGAACGCCCTCAGAAAAATAAAAGCAATGTGAAACGTTCCTGTCACTGGTTCACTGTTTGCTCACAATCACCATCGAGGGTTCGGTTGAATCTTCGCGAAAGACTTGATTGTTTGACAGAATAGAATAGAATAGAAATACTTTATGAATCCCAGAGGAAACATCTTTGTCTATATTCAAACAATCTGCCTGGAAACAATGAGATGGATCTATATCTACTGTTTAGTGTTTTACTCAATTATTAGTAACCGTCTGTGTCAGAAACTGTGATAATAGTTATTATTTACTAATTAACACTCAATTTGACATCAAAAACGTAGAGCTGTGTGAGGAAACTAGTACCTGGAGAGTAGGAACCCCTCAGGGAGAGCCGGGAAACTCCAAACAGAAAAGTCCCCAAGCCCCAAACGCCAATATTCTCTCTGTGAGGAACACGCGCCAAGTGAAAGGTTGAATTTATACAAACGTAGAAGAACAAAAAAAAGTGTGGAAAATGTGTTTTTGTGACTACTTCTTCTATTTTAATAACTTTACTGGATTATGAAGTGAAGAGAAACGTTGCACCTCCTGGGTAATCCACAATATTTGTGTTTTTTTCACCTTTGTCAAGTTGATCGTCGGTAATAAAGCACAGAAGGACCGAGTTGGTCTTTGAAGCTATATTTTTATGATTGGGAACTGCAACAAACAACTCATCTGATGCAGTTCTAAACGCAGCATTACAAAGCAGCGGTACATTTATATCTATATTTGTTTGGGTTTTTTTTTTTTTCCCTCTGAGAATCCCTGACGTGTGTTTTTGTAGATTTCGCTCACGTTCGGGAATCGTCTCAATTCGTATTCAGTTTGACAGGAACGCACAAAGGAGCTTCGACGCTTGACTCCGAACAGCGTCAGTAATACTGAGACGTCTGTCGACACACAAAAGAGCTCGTTTTCATGTCGTCTATCACTGCAGGAAACCTGATCCACCTAATCTGCTGTGAAACGGCGTTAAATGACATCTTTGAACTCAACAATCAACTATTAATACGGGCTAAAAAAAAAAATTAAAAAAACCCAACAGATTTACGTAAATATAAAGAGACGCCTCCTCTGTATCCTGCCGTTTGTTGTGTCAGACTATTAGGTTTGATTTGCAAGCGTATTTATCTGCTAATTGTATTAATCAAGCCTTAAATGAGAGTGTGACAGAGATAACACAAAGGATTTGCGGCGGAGATGCGTGCAGACAGACGCCATCTCAAAAAGGTAGCGCCGATTGTTTGCAATCGGTCTCGCTGCCGGGATTAATGGAGCGGGCTGGCGTGCGGCCGCGGCCCATCTATGTCGGAATCCACGATAAAAATAACCAATAAAAAAAGAAAAAAGTCGCCTTTGTGGAATCGGCACGTGTTTTTTTGTCTCCTTGTTTGATTTTCCATTAGACGTTGTGATGCGCAGGCGGGCTAAACGGTTTAATGCACTCGCACTGTGACCACGTTGACATGTGCAGAGCAAACCACACACATCTAATCTCATTACGACTCCGCGAGATGCTCGACTGGAACCATCGAGAAGAAGAAGGAGAAAGAGAACCTCCCACACGAACTTCCAGGGAACATTAGAATAACCCCCCCCCCCCCCCTGTATTTCATTATGTATGAATTAGTGGCCGCTAATGACAGAATCCTCTGTTTGTGTGAATGTTGTCAGCATTAATAATATCGCAGGCGGCAGGAGCAGAATGCGCCATTCAGGAGGCTGTTGGAGGCGATGTGTGACGAGCGACGTGTTCCTGGCAGTGGCCGCCGGCGAAGGTGGAGAAAATTTCCCCCTTGAAAATGAGCGACTCCCGTCTGCAGCAACGCATACAGAAATATTAGTTTACCGGTGTTGGTCTAGTTCTGGGGCGACGTTCAGTCCCGTTTCATCTGGAGCGGGCCGGGACTGGGACAACCGTGGAATAGTAACCTTTGAAATCCAACTTTAAAGTGACGACAATCTCAATAGAGTCAATTTTCGTCAAACCCTCCGGTGCAAAATACAGTGAAATGTTCTGTTGGAGGAAAAAACTAGACGGAAATGAGTGGATCAAGTTGATGATAGTGCAAATATGTACTTAAAAAAAAAAGTAAAAATGATCGTGAACATTCAAGAAAACCAATCTTGTACTAAATAGAATTCAAATTAAAATGAGACGTGACACCAAACATTTAGAGGATGGATCTTAAGACTTTCCGTTCAAAGTCAAAGCATGAAGTCCTCCAGAGGACGGACGCATGACGACCACCTCTGAAGGCTGTTGCACACCTTCTGAATAAACACACCTTCCAGCAGCGTTCCATTAAATAATCCACCAAACAGAAATCCCCTCTTTATGTACCCGTGTCCCTGAACAGTCGACTATAAAGCGAGATCGTAGCCCTTCATGTCCTGCGTTGTTCAAAGGAGCAGCTTCAGTTAAAGCACCAAATTAGTCGTGTTCATTATGTATTTGAAATTGATCAGTAGAGAGAAAACCTTATTAATTGTAAAAACTACAGGAGGCACTTCTCCAGTTTAGCACTGCAGTTGTCCAACACGGATTAAAAAAAAGAACATGAAATCTTTCTTCTCTCTTGTTAAAACGCCTGATACGTGATAATGAAAGCGACTGGTTTGCAATCAGAGCGACGAGACCGAGTAAAAATAACTAGAAAAGCATTTAGGTCTTGGTTTTTTAACTGGCAAAAGTCCGCCAAAGTAAGACTGAAGTTTTAGCTGATATAATCCATATGAACCTGAAAGTAAAGGCGCTGGCCTCAATCAACCCAGTGTGACATCATTTACCCAGAGACGCTGGAATCCCGCCTGGCCTGACACGGTGAGGCCCGAGGCTACGACTTGGTGATACCAGGAAGCAATTTATTGATACGCGTTATTGATTGGACAAACTGAGAAGACACTGAGCGTCATTCTTGACCTTTATAATACAGTGACATGACAAGAAAAAGACATCTATTAACGATCTTATTTTGATCTCGGGAGCGACAAAATATTAAAATTGTACCGGTAAATGGAAAAATAAAAAGGATGCAGCTGAAAGTTCCAGAAGACTCGTACAAAGATCAAGAGCGTTTTAGCGCCACACTTAACGGAGAATGTCTTTCTCCAGTGACTTTACACTTCATATAAAAAAAAAAACCAGTGCTAATAATTGTGCCCGTCTCTTTAAGAGGCAAGAACAATTACTATCCTTGGCGGCAGTTTATTTTTATAATTATTTTTCTGTGAGTAACTAGTTCCACGCCATTGGGAACACATCAAATCAAAATGTGCAGAACTTTGGGCGATATGTTGCCAATACTTGTTGACAAAGTGGATGAGAGAGGCACCGCAGGCACACAACATTTCTTCTGGAATTTTCTAGTTAATGCATATATCATGCATGTTGATGCAGAGAAGAGACTCGAGAATCTCCTAATAGATTCACACTGGAGACAGAATTATGATACGCCTTCAATTCCAGCATGGGCTGCCACATATTTGAGTTTTACAGAAAAACGCCCATTTTTTTTGGAGCACTTGCTGATCAAACATGGAGGAGTGAACGAACCCTTTCAGAACTCTTTCAAACTGCTTGAATGCAAAGTCACTGGAGGAGAACGTTAAAAGCGTTGCGCGGCACAGGAAGTCAACTTATTTACAGGCTGTCAACGCTCTGAGGTCTTCGGTTGGTCGGTGCAAAAGGGTCCCGCTTCGCGTTCTTCTGCCTGCTCACATGATAATTCCTCCACGGGAGAGTCAACGCAGCAGGGACGCGTCGTCAAGGTTCCCCTGACTCGGAGTCCACGAGCGTCCAGTTGTAGTGCCAGACCGTGGTGACCGTCCAGTCGTCGGACGCCCCCCTCGTCAGTGCTCGGTGGAACCTGTGAGGGAAACGGGCAGATATGTTGAAAAGTCACGTTAAATAATAACCAGAAACAAAAATATGAATATAAACAGTAATTAGAGACTAATATACGTACAGGAGCTGAATAAGATAGTGGATAACAGTGCAGTGGGTAAGTAGTGCACATAATGAAGAGTGGCATGAGGTCGTGAGTCTTTACAATAAAATGGAGTAGATGGTCGTTAAAAAATGAATAATATGCATGTAGGGTCCAGCCGCAGTGACGGTGGTTCCCAGGTTACTCCAGGACATTCCCAGACCGTCTCTAAAAAAAGGCTACGTACACCACACCGAAGCCAAACAGTGCTCAAAATGCCCAAACTACTCCACTTACAAAAGCAAAACCTTCAAAATAAAAGCAACGGGCTGTTTCCCAAAGCTTTAGACCTCCTGTGTTACAGACTGGGGCTGCATGGTATCAGCTAAACGTGCAATAATAATAATAAATGGTAGGAATGGCAAAAAAAATACAAACATTTAGGCGCAAACAACAATGTTGTTCAGTGAAGATGGAAAACTTTCATTGTTTGTTTACACAACAACGGTGACCGCAGCCAGTGAAAAAACAACAACTCTTTGAAAACACGACAAGTCCATGGAAATAGTTCTGCACGTGTGATCGATGGACAGTAAGATTTTCCTCCAGTGTCATGACTTCCCGTCTTGTTACTTTTATTTTGACAGTCACTGTAATAACAATCCAGCCTCGTCGTCTGTCCGTACAAACATCGGTATAGTCCCATTGTCAATGTTTCGATTATTTTGTTCCACGTGAGCATGTGTGTGGTTTTAATTACAAAAACAATCAACAGTGCCACCTTGTGGCCTGGCATATTAACTACATCATTTTCCATGTAAAACGGACACCGTTTTCAAAATGTTGCCATGGAGACGCGCCACTTTACTGAAACGGAAACACAAAAACGCTGCGTTTTTTTCACTCCAGATGCGTCGTAAACCGAGCGTTTGTGTAAATGACCTCAAACGTGTCTCTTCAGACAACGGCGTTTTCTCTCTTGGCCCTGAATTCACCACAGCTGGGACTGTTTTGTGTTTTGTGGTCAACCCCCCCCCCCCCCCCCCCCCCCCCCTTATTTGTCCACATGGAGCAGCCCAGCTGGGATCCGCCATCCTAGAACCTCCTGGATCCTCAGTGTCAACCTGGTTTGTTTTTTTTTGCTTCAGGGCTTCAAACTAAGTTTCCTCTCCTGTTTAACCTTGAACAAACACAAAGAGGGGAGGATTGTGAAAAACGGCTCCCTGCTCCTGCCAAACTCTCTGCTGGCTACCGTTTAGGATAACATTTGCAGTGTGACAGTCTTTCTCTGGGGGGGGGGGGGGGGGGGGTTCAGGAACCTGGAACAATGGGGAGTGAGAATGTGTGTAGCTAGATAGGTGGGTGTTAGGTAGGGTAGCCATACAGTGTGGTCCAAACCCCTAACTGGATTACCCACTGGGAACTGAAAGAGGCTTTGAGTGTGAACAGAGTGACATGATCTTCACTGGTTGTTGAAGCAGCAGAGTTTCCTGAAGAATTTCACACAACCAAAGCTGGATTCTTAACTTTCAGTTTAGTTTAACAAGTGGTGGCCTCTTTCAGGAGAAGACAACACTTCTGGCTTTCTGCTCCAGTGGAAGGGCTTTTCCTCACATGGACGCCCTGTTGTGCAAATATTCTTCATGACTTTACCGAGACGGGGGGGGGGGGGAGGTATGAAGTATAAAAAGAATAATTGTTTTAGACAATACGCAGCTCAAAAAACTTAGTGACTCTATATTTACCCTCAAAAAGGACACAACAGGGTTATTGTATGAGTTCCTGATCACTTTTACTGGGAACAATCATTTTTTTTCAGTTTCTTAAAAACTTAAAAACGGAGATTCAAGAGAACATGCAGGTTCAACAAGCTCTATTAATAAGTCATACACACGGTATTCAATTCACACTTGAACCACAAGATGTGCTTCCAAGTGGCTCCGACCAAACACGCGGCGCCGGGTGTGAATCAATCACGTGCACACTCTTTCTGCTAGGAACCTTTTTCTTTCTCGAATTGAAATTCCAAGTAGGAAACTACCACTTCCAGGAAACCTGTTCTGTTACTATCGCTCTCTAAGCACAAGTGAAAACATTAGTTTCACACCATTCGTGATGACATTGACTGAGAACTATAGGTGTTGAAATGGTTGCATATATATATATATATATATATCTATCTCAGAATTCTGACATCAAGCTTTAACAACTAAAAACCTCCAGGGATTTCTAAGTTTGGAGGATATTTGACTGATGCGCTTGCTAATGCGTCGACGTTGCCAAGTACGAATACGTTTATGAAAACTGCATCTCTCTTGGCTTGGTACTGCGTTATTTTGGCCGGTACTTGTCCAGACAATGAATAAGTAAATAAATAAAATCACCTTTAAATGGTAAAGCACACTTGTGAAGAGACTCCAGTGGGAAAAAAAAAACAAAACAAAACTTCCTAAAATGACACGAACTCTTTGTCCAGCGACGTTCCTGGAAAGCGTAGCTGGGAGCGCGGCGGCTCTGTTCGCCGCCCAGCGAAGACGCACACACACCATGAAAGGCCTGCAGGAAGCTTTGAGCCGCTGCCAACATAGAAGTATCCTGCTTTAAGTCAATTATTCCTACCTTTTAATTGTAATTATGTGGGAAATAAAGCAAACTTTTTGGCAGCTTCGCATTTTTTTTTTGGGGGGGGGGGGCAAATTACCGATGAAAAAAGCATCTCAAAGCTCAGGGAGACGGGACGTATGGAGGCGCGAGGCTCTTACTCGTACACAGCCGTGGCGATTCTCTTGCGGGGGCGGCCGTCCTGGGCGGAGGACACTCTGAAGATCTTGATCCCCTCGGGGTCGTCGGGACCTTGGTGCTCCGAGAGCAGCCAGAACCTCATGACCACGGAGCAGAACTTCCTCCCTGGAAGACGGGAGGGGGAAAAAAAAGCCGGCAGCGGAACATAAATCTCAAGATTTAAAATTTGGAAGCACGAACATTTCTTTTTTTTTCCTTTAACGACCCTCGACTGATGAGATCTCGCCGGAGAAGTGCTATAATTTGCTGGTAGCGCCGGCCGAGTGCCTCGCTTGACGGCGTGGATGACCTGGTCTGACCAGGGTCAGCCTCTGGTCAGACCAGGTGGGGGGGGGCGGAGGGGGGGGTCCATTCCCCCGTCCGGTGTTGTGACTTACCGAACTTGTCGAAGGTGACCGAGACCTCGTCGGGGAGAACAAATATGATGTCGTCCATCTTGACGGCGAGCTGCTGCCTGTGAGCGGCGCTGAGCCGCCTGCACCTGTCCTCCACGTAGTCCCTGGTCTGGAAGACCAGCAGTGACGAGACGTCATTGGAACCAAGTACATGGTATATATTTATGGGGATAGTTTTTTGATATATGTGTATATATATATGTATGTGTAAGTATGTATGTGCTGTATATATATATATGTGTGTGTATGTAGTATATTGTTCTAATTATAAACTTGTACAGATATGTATGAAGTGTATATATGGCCTATATTTATATAGCGGTATTATGTAATTAGAAGGACATCTGTGTACAAACTAAAGAATAGGAAATAAAGGGTGGGAAATTAAAAGTTTGGTACTTCTTCCTACTCCTTTTTCAAACAATGTGTGGTGTTTTGTTATGTATTGGCTCTATGTTTATATTGTTTTTATTTTATTTTCTATGTACGAATAGTTACATATTATTTTATACATGATTGAAATAAAACCTGCATTCATTCATTCCTTCATTAAGTAAATCACCAGGACTTTTTTTTTTTTTTTTAATACTTCCACAGTGATGGATCACTCTAAATGACAGGCGGATGTTTACTTCGTCCGTCACGATGAGAAAAGTGAAGTTTTCTCTGACATCCGTGGGTCATGAGGATTTACCTCCGGGGCCACCAGGCCGTGCAGCTCGTGGAATCTTCCCCGGGACATCTTGTCCGAGACGTGGACCAGAGCCTGAGACGGACGGGAAAGAAGACAAAATGGTGAACAAGTGCATCGTGTGACTTCCTGCAGCAGCGCCGCTGAAGTTCTGCACTGAAGTCACGTGTCTAGAGCGCAGAAGGAATTGAATGAGGTGGGGAAACACTTCAGTTTGGTTCCCGCCTGGAGTTTCACATGGCTACTGCAAACGCAACTTTTTGCAAACGCAACTTTTTGCAAACGCGGTAAATAGTTCTTCTGCAAACGTGAGACCGCCATAATTTCCACACCTGAACATAAGCCGGTAAATTTAAAAAGAAGAAAAAGAAAAGTCGGAGTTCCGCGATGGTAGTTTTATTTTGACAGTCACTGTAATAACAATCTTAACTCTGTCCACACAAATGTCCCTGTTCTCCCATTGTTGACGTTTACAGCGTATTGTTCTCCGTCTGTCTGGTTTCGTTGCTAAATACGAGCCACAGTGCCAACTAGTGGCCTGGCATGCCAACTACACTGACCACAAACCTCAAGGTCCTCCAATCACGTTCTGAAACATGGCGTCCAATGCAGATAAATCTCAAATTGGATGAGTCAGCTTCCACTCCAGAGGTCGCAAATGCCATATGTGCAAGAAGATCACTGTGAAGCAAATAACGAGATTCATCGTTTATCTTTTTTAACTTTGTATTTGGATCAAAAGTGCACCTTTAATGTGTATTTTGAAGATTAACGGGAGAACCTCCAGGCTCCATCTCCATCATCTGACCTCTGTGAATCACCTCATGACCTCATCATGGCACAAGTCCTACTTTCTTATATATATTTCATGTTGAAATTGAGATGAAGTGACGAATAAACGAGTTTATTAAAAAGGAGCGACTGTGCCTCAGGGTGTTATTGTGGAGGGTCCAGGGCCAGGTGATGAAGCGCTACCTGCTTGGCCCCCCGGTGGAACTCCTCACAGTCCATGTCCAGGCCGAAGTACAGCTCGATCAGACTCATCTGGACTTTGCAGCGGATCCAGGTGAGCGGGTCCGGGATGCCCACCACGGAGACGGCGGGCCGGGGCTCGGGGCCCCCCGGCGGGCTCTCGGATCCACTCTGCGTGCACAACAGCCTGCGCGTGTCCTCCCCGGCGAACGCGACGACCGTCCGGCGCGCTCTCTGCCTGCGTCCGGGCTGCGTGCAGAGAAGACGCGCGGCACGCGCAGCGCGGTGGTGCGTCGTCGCCGCCGCCGCCGCTGCCGCCGCCGGGCCGCGGCCGCCGCTCCGGAAGTGCAGCCCGCCGGCGGCCGCGCACGCCGCCAGGCCGCCGAGCTGCCGGCGGGCGGCCAGGCTGGTGAGCCGCTGCATCAGGGGGGAGAGGTCGCGGAGGAAACAGGCTCCATTGACACGGGCGTCCCTTTACGCAACTCACCCCATGTTTGTACCCACAATGCTCCAGGAGCCGGCTGCTGCCTTCACGTACCGTGGGAAAACTGAGCACTGCGTCTGTCTGCTCCTCAAACTCTATTTAATAACGTTTTCATCACGATCAGATGGAATAAGAAGTTGATTTCACTTACAATTTGCGTGAATATTTGAAATGTGTAAAGTATTGTGAGAAGAATTTAGCACAAGAGTTTTTAATGAGGGTTTTCCCCCCCAAAAAACGGTATGATTAACCAAGTGTCCCACTTGTTTCCCAATTAGTCATTCAATACATTTCCATAAATACACAGTTGTTTACACATTTTTGCAGCTCAATTTGCATTTTAACAAGTTAACAAGTCTTTCATAATAACCTCATGTCAAAATAAATGTATTCTCACTCTTAAGCCATTAATGTTATAGCTGACTCTAACCCCGTTGACCTATTTATACAAGCTCCAACCCTAACTACATACATATGAGGGATACAGGAATGTTTAAACTAATCATGCTTTTTTATTACCAGAGTTACAATTATCTACATGCAAACAATATAATCATCAAAACATAAAAAAAACCTTTGTAATATCTAAATAATTTAAATGGAATAGTTGTAGCTTTTAATTCATTTTGGATTTTAGCTCATCAGACATTAATGAAATACAGCATCTAAGACTTCTTTATTTAAAATGTTCTATTCATCACAATAAAAAGTTTAAAAATGCTTCAAAGTTTTAGGTGTATATGTTTAGTTTGTAGAAATAACAGACACAACACGAACCTTTTTCACAATATTTTTGGATGCAGTTGTAATTTACACGTTTTTAAACGCAGATTTGGTGAAACATTCTTCCACTCAGCTGATCAAATCAGAACATTTGTAACATTTTGTCCCTTGGAGCACATATATGCAGCAAAAGTGGCATTTCTTATTGGATCCAGTAGAGGGCGCTAAATACTAACTTATCCGACTCGAGGCCTCTTCTTGAGGTGAGGTGCAAAACTTTTCATGCGTCTGTGTGCATAAATGATTGTTAAAATTGCATGAAAATAGTGTAAAAAAAACCGTCAAACAAAACAAAAAATGTCAGCATTTCTGTTCGTAATTGCGCGCTCACGTTGACGCGTCCCCGTGTTGCGTTCACGGGCCAGCGCTTTGAGCTCAGCCTTTGTTTTTTTGTGGGGTTTTTTTGTATTGTTTTTCTGCGCAGGTGCCCAAAAATGATTGTGCGTAAATGTGAAATTTGATCAGCAGACCAAAACATCATTAAGTCCCCGCTGTTCTCGGTGATTGCGGGTCAGCGCAGTTTCCCTGCGCACGCGCCCCCGCACGCGGCAGACACCTGCGCGCGGCCCCGCCCACCTGAAGTTTCTCCCCTCAACTAATTTTATTTATCAATAATTAGCCGCGCGCCGCCGCTCGGTTATTTGGAATTGCGCTCAGACACGGAAACCTTTCCGGGATGTATCACAGTAATTACATGTGTCAGTTGAGAATGCTTTTTACATCTGCGAGTCGAATGGAGCAGAATATTAACGAGTCGCGCGCTGGATGGGATTAATTGTT
This sequence comes from Blennius ocellaris, assembly GCF_963422515.1. NCBI lineage: Eukaryota > Metazoa > Chordata > Actinopteri > Blenniiformes > Blenniidae > Blennius > Blennius ocellaris. The sequence goes on from NC_137657.1 coordinate 4,853,170, forward strand.
GGAGGAGCTGCAGACAAACGGGAGCAGAGGAGGAGAGGAGCTGCAGTCCTGAACACGTTCATGAAAAAACACACTGAAACATGATGATGAAATGAGGTAAACAAACAACAAAATCACAGGATTCACACTCGACATGCTTCTTCTTTTTTTTTTTTTTTTTTTTAACTAACTTCATGCACTCTTTAGATATGTGAAACCAAATGGAAGATAAGAATCCAGATTTACAAAACATTAGAAAAATCGACAATTTTCCCCATTAAAGAATAAAATATCAACAAGCTTTATATATATGTATATGTATATGTGTGTGTGTTCAAACTGACTGCACTAGTGTCAATAATAAAGACACATTAATGCATTTACAAAGATTTAAAATGTGTAAATCTTTCTCTTTCCCCTAAGATAATTTCTCTGGAGAGACCCCCCCCCATCAGGTAAGTGGCCATATTTGCTCATTTATTTTTCATTTTGCCCTTCTGTCTTAGAAAAGCATCTCTTACTCCCAATAACTGTTTAAAATGATCATCAACAGACAAAATATGGATGATTGAATATCAAGAAACCTTGTGTTTGCAGTTTTACTGATACTCGTACTCGTGTACGTTACATATAAACTACAGTATGAAATATACCAGCTACATAACTTCTTATAGACAACCAATATATATATATATATATATATATGCACAATTTTTGGAAGTTTTACACTTTCCCAACATACTTTATTACAAATATATGAACTGTCATGGGTTGATTTCTTATTTTTTTTATGACTTTAAAACGTCTCAGGGATGTTTGACATTTGAAATGTCCTTTAAAAAAAAGAAAGAAAAAGAAAAGGGTTGACATCTTTCGGGCCTCGACCCGTGTGGCCCAGCAGGGGTCAGCCAGAAACCCTGTAATGGGATTCCTCGGTGCAGAAGTTCACAGCTGTTTGCTGCATTGAAAGACACTTTCAATCAGCTTTATCAGTGAGAAAAATAAGGGCAACGATTGTCTGATGCAGCAGCTTGTTCAATGCATGTGACAATAACAATTGTTACATATTGACGAGGCTGAGAATTAGAACAACACATCAGATAATTCAGTTATCACTTCTGGTTCTACATGGACACTTCCGGGTATTTTAAGGACAGTTTAAAATAAAAAAAATGTATTGACTGAGTGAGGGTAAAGAGTTTTTAAACTGATCAAGTTTAGTGAAGAAGAAAAAATACGGAATATTTGAGATTTGAAATTGACATAATATTGTAATATCTGCTGAATTAAAAAGTTCAAGTTAAAAAAGGACGCTATTTTACCAAAAAAGTGGACAGAAATGGTTCAAAACTATGTGTTAATGACTTATGAAGTGACGCATAAATCCATATAACAGTGATTCAAGAAGTCCATCATAGAAACGTTGGATATTTGAATGTTTATCTCTTTGTTTCTCGGTAAATAAATTAAGCTGAACTGCAGAAAGCACTTTATTTAGACGAGCCCAGTTGAAAGACCACCGACTCTCAGCGTCACTTCTCCACTATGTGGAATCCAGTTTCGATGGTTTCTTCCTGTGGAACCAGTGACTGCAGCGAGTCAAGGCCAGTGAGTTCCCCTCCCTGCTGAGGTGTCTTTTCCTCCGTCGTGCCACTAAAAGGCACTGTTGTCCACGGCCGGCGAGCTCCGGCTGGGATGAAGACGTTCCCGCTGCACAAACCTCCAGAGTGTCGGCGGCCACCGGCGGAGAGAGAGCGCCGCTCTCGGCAGTGATGACACGGCTTCATCACGTTTAATGCTCTCGGCAACATTTTCCCTCCAAAAGAAGAAACTAAACGGCCTCCTGGACATTTTTCTGACGATGCAGGGATTCAAACTTGTTACTTGTCAGCACTCCTCCTTCGCCACCTGGAACGTGGCACCTCCAAATGAGATTCTTTTTTTTTTTTAAACGACAAAAAAAAACAACAACACATATTTTAACTCCAACCCGACACGTTTCATCCCTTTGTGGTAATTTTATCTCACTACAGTCAAGTCAAAGTCGACGTGAGCTTCATTGTCAGTTCTGCTGGACGGACGAGACACACGGTGGAATCCGGGCCGCGTGGCGCCTGCCCTCCTACGGCGAAGACGCACATCAGCCAGAATAGAATGGACAGGAGAAAACAGAGAATATGAGCAGAGTGCAACGACGCTTTAGAGGAGAAGTCAAAAAATTGAAGTACGCAAATACTGTGTACCTCAGAAATTTACAAATGTCATACAAAATACACAATAAATGTGCAAATACAATACAATATACACTTGAAATGTGCAAATATCCACATCCTCCTAAAATGTACAAATAAAATACAATATACACCAGAAATGTGCAAATATCATACAATATACACCCAAAATTTGTAAATGTCATACAATATACCCCTGAAATGTGCAAATAAAATACAATATACACTCTAAATGTGTAAATACAATATAATATACTCCTACAATGTGTAAATAACAATACCGTATCCTCCTGAAATGTACAAATAAAATACAACATACACCCGAAATGTGCAAATATCATACAATATAACCGTAAATGTACCAATACAGTACAGTTTCCCCCTGAAACGTGCGATATACAAGATAATATAGCCTTGACATGAGCAAACACACGACAGTGGAGCTTCAGAGTAGCTGCGATTGTCATTGGGTGAAAAAGGTGCATTAAAACCTCCCAGGTCATGAAGCAGCAGTTCACATTTATAAGCGTCTGAAAATCTCACTTTGTAGCTTTGAAGTGATTAAACTCTCCAGTGTCTGCAAACTTACACTGATGCTCTTTGTTGTTTGATTTTTTGATTTTTTGATTTTATTTTGAGCTTTTAAAAAAAATAATAAAAATTAGCAGTTGGGGAAAAAAAACAGGATCAGAAAAAGATGTCGGAGCTCAAAAGTGCAGACAATATAAAATATGTTTTCCACAGTGATTTGAACTTCATCACTCAGCGGTTGATGATTCTAGACTCCAAACTGCAGATATTAGCTTTTATTTATGCATTTGATTGAAGAGTTCGTAGCACAGCTTGGTGAACTTTATGCAGGGAAACATGTTGTTGTTGTCCATTTGACTGTAATGTGGTCTACAGGTATGGGGTTCCTGTGTTTGCTGGCAGCGAGCCGCACGCAGTCGCAGGCACAGGTGTTGACCAGGGAGGAGAGAGAAAACTAGACAGAGAGGCAAAGAAGAGGCAGACTTGTGAATAGCTTTGGCTCGTCTGCAAAGAATAAAGTTTTCCCTTAAATGGACATTTCCCAAAAATGTATGTTTCTGTATTTTCAAGGCTTTTGACAAACTCTCAATTTTCAAAACGTGGCGCTTTGTTGATCAAGAGATATCTTTGACTTAAACGCCTGCTAATGAGAGAAATTAGCACAAAACGCTCTAAGTAATAGTTCCTGATTCATTTTTTTTTTTTTTGCCCCTCACTCACAAATTATTTCCCAACTTGTTTTTGTATGTGCGCATAAATTAAAAAATCGGCTGAAATTTATTATTCATCTGAGATGTGATTAATATGCAAAATTATGCAAATTAAGATGCAATTAGGCTCCAATTCTCTAGTGGAATTTTCCATTATAATTTAATACAAAGTAACAGAGTAATTGGTGTCACGTGTAATTACGGTTACTCAAGTGCACTTTCAGGCATGCAAATGATTCGCTATATGTTGGTTATCCTATGCAAATGTACCATGTGGTGTTTTAACAAGTTGGGGGGAAAAAAAACACAATGGGGTGAGCGTGGATCCCCCCGGTGGGCTCCGAGGTAAACACGCCAGCTGGGAAAGTTTTCGCAGCGAGTCGGATCCTCGCCGGTTTTACCGGGAAACTTTCTGCAGCGCCGGGCGGATCAACGGGGAAAACTGTTGCTTCAACCAGAGCCTCACTAGTTGCTGGAGTTTCACCGGGGAGGGGGTGGGGGTGTGTGTGTGTGTGTGTGTGGTGGGGGGCGGGGGGGGGGGGGGGGGGGGGGGGGGGGGGATTTACCGCCCTGGTGTGGCAAAGTTTAAAAAAAAAGAGAGAGAGACCATGTAAGCGATGTAGCGGCGTTTCCTCGGACGGAACGAAAGTCCTGGGAATTGCTCGGAGGATGGAAGGAAGGAAGGACAGAAGGAAGGATGGAAGGAAGGAAGGAAGGCAGGAAGGTAGGACGGAAGGGAGAAGAAAGAGGGAGGGAGAGAGAGAGAGAGAGAAAAAAATTCCTTCTTGGGAGGCAAATTGATTTTAAATTGTTACATGGCTGGTTACATGTCCTGACATCTTGCTTTGAACTGACACACACACACACACACACACACACACACACACACACACACACACACACACACACACACACTGCTATCTGTCTTGTTCATGATCAACGCTCTGAACAAAGACATCCTCCCTCCTTCCTCGTGCCCCTCCACTGCCTCACCCATCCCCTCTCTCTCTCTCCCTCTCTCTCTCGCTCTCTCTCTCTCTCTCTCTCTCGCTCTCTCTCTCTCTCTCTCTCTCTCGCTCTCTCTCTCCGCCTCCACTCTGTGTGCATGCCTGCTTGCACAACTCTCTCAAAGAACATAATCCCTCAACAAAATGGAAACACAAAGGAAACTTGAGCTCAATCCTATAAACGCACGGACACAGCAGACAATGCCTCCTCCCACCCGTCCACCCCCCCCCTAAACCCCCACACAACCCCCCCCCCCCTCCCCCACCCTCCCCCTCCCCAACAGCCATAAATGCCCCGTGGCACAGATCAGGCTTTATCAATCCTCCCCCTTCCTCCTCCTCCTCCTCTTCCATCATCCCTCCTTCCCATTCCCAGAGTCCCACCGCCGTCTCCTCCTCGTGCCTCCACACACAGGCAGCACCACGGTGGGGGGGGGGGGGGGGAGGGGTCAAAGGTCACCCGGTGGTTTGTCGGCTTCTCTTCCGCGTCTTTGACGCCGCAGGTAGACGCTCCTCAGAAAGTTGAAATTCTTTTGGCTGCTTCCGAGTGGTTTTGAATTCCCGTCCTGTTAATTCAGCTCAATTCATCTCCTCTCCTTCTTTCTTGTTTCGCCGCCGCTCCGGTCGCACGTCAATCAGACCGACGTCTCGTCTCGCCGCCACTCGCCGATGACTTTCACATCTCTGCAGGTGGTGCTCAGCCACGATTTTACACTTTGTTCCATTTTATCCCAAACCAACATTGAAGAAGCCTTCTTTCCTGTGTGACAGAAGAAGAAGAAGAAAAATGTATTGCAGGTTTTTTTTTTTGATTTAACACGGTAAAATATGAAAGTTTGCACAAAGTAAATGAAACTAATTTGCCAGAAAAGTCAATTAATTTGAAGAATGAAATCTGTTATTCAAACTTAGCTCAGTGTTAGATTACATAATCCCAATAAAACAATATTAACTTATATATTTGTGGTTCTTATAAGATTTGTAGACTTCTTAAAAATGTGCATTGAGTGAGTGCTTCTGGCCTTTTTGTCTAATATAACTTGTACTTTTAACAACAATCTGTCGCTTTATTTCTGTGCTTTCTGGATCTTTTTTTTCTTCTTTTTAGATATAAGTGCTGTATGAATTGTGATTATGAAAAGTACTCAAGCAAAATCGTGTTCATTGGAGACTAAATAGGAACAAAAGTAGTTTACTCAGTGTACCTTTAAAGTAAAATGTAGATGCTTGATGTTATATTTTAGATAGTAAAGCATCCTGCAGCTTTATGTGAGCGCTGAAAGGATGAAGGTGCCTTCAGTCATAAGCTTGTAATTAAAAAAAATACACCTGTTTCAGGAGCCCTAGATTAAAGACCCTAAAATAAATATTTAAAAAAGAAGATGACGTTTTTAGCTCATGTTGTGGGATTATTGTTCATGTGCCGAATAATTGTCCCAAAAAAAATTAAAAAATAAGCGTTGTATTTTTGTTTCTTCAATAAATTCTCATAGTTTGTGTTTTGGCAGTACGACTGACTCGTCTTGAACAAAGGGGCGTGTCCTATCTCTTCGTCCAACAGAAATGTTTGCTTGGGTTTCTTAGCCCCGCCCTATAAATGTAGGGAAGTCAAATAGATAAGGATGTACTGATACCGACGACACTACCGGGCCCGATACTGTCTGGAGTACTACGTACTCTACTACGTACTACATACTGGAGTACTATACTTCAACAGCGTCGGCCACAGGCCCACGAGAGAGCCTGAGCGACGACAGCGGTTTGGAGGTTCTTTAAAATAAATGAGAACGATGGAAAGTAACGCAGTGTGTGTGTGCGATATTCTGCCAAAATATCAGGAGGAGGCTTGTAATTCTTATTAATATCAAAGAATCTCCAAACCGCTGACATGGCCCGTGCTCTCTTGATGACGTAGTGAGTAACAGAGCAGTATCGGACCGATACTGGAGTCGGTATCGGTCCGATACTGGAGTCGGTATCGGTGCACCCCCAGTTAGAATTCTATCCATCCAGATCAAACTAAGCCGTATCAGTTCACTGGTTCAAACTTGTCTCAATGAAAAGTTTGCTAAGCCCTTCAGAAGTTTCCGCTCTGGACAGAAAACAGCCACAATCATCCGTGAGTTGGGCGAGAAGGTGTGATAGAGTCAGAGTTGTGATCACGACGCCGCCTGGGTGCAGAGATGTGATGTAGAGACGGCCTGTGGCTTCCACAATGTAGGTCAGTGTCGGTTTCCGCTTCCCACTGAACCATCCTGCACCCGTTTAGTTTATGAGAGCTTCGCCGAACCGAAACTGGCACTTTGAATACAACGTGAAGCCCCCCCCCCCCCCCCAACCGCCCCCCACCCTACCTCGTGATTCCTGCTCGGAGGTGCAGCCTCGCTGGGAAAGGACACCCCCCCCGGACGTGGAGGTGAGGTTTGATGTCCCTTAATCTGCTCATAGGTAGGAGGAGCAGACGATGGAGGGGGTGGGTGGTGGGGGAGGGGGGGAGGGGGGGGTGTTTGGCACCAGCTCTCTGTGACTGTGAGGTCTTCAGAGAACGACTCGCCGCCCCCGTGTTGCTCCTCGAGTACCAGGCCTTGGGAAAGGTGAGGCACCACCCCCCCCCCCCCCCTCCCCCCCACCAACCACCACCTCCTCCTTTGCCTCCCATCCCCTGGCAGATTAAATCAGCCGTGCACTGAGCAGAAGCGAGATAACGGAGGTAAAGTAGGCCGCGCCGCTCGCTCTCACAGGAAGAGGAAGCGCCCTGGCGTGGCTTCACCTGTTCTCGCTGCCGCGCAGCTGGAGACGAGCAGCAGCAGCGCCGCCGCCGCCGCCTCACATCACACGCGTTCGGCTTCCTGCTTCTGCGGCGTGAGTCCAGTGACCGGCTCAGACACGCCACCAGCACACGCTTCGGTTCCCGGGTGCCATTTGTGAGAGAGGAAGAAAAGAAAAGAGAGGCCATCAAGTAAAAGAGGGCATGAAACTGACATAACGCAAAGTTTCATTATGTGTGCATTTTTAAGTTGCAAAGCCAAGAACCTTACATGAAATAAAAACCAGTATTGCTCTATAGTCTCTCTCCTCAGTGAATCAGTCACCGACACCTGTTATTGATGAGCAAACTGCTCCAAATCTCCTAAAAAGTCAGGTATTGTTTATGTATCATCATAAAACTGGCCTTAGTTTTTTTTACATTTTCAATACATTTCTTTATTGCCACTTCAGTAAAACCCGATTGGCCCCAAAATTCTGTCACACTATTATTAAGTTGTCTTGTCATTGGTTTTTATCACATTTAAAATGATGACATTATTTGCAGGTTTTTGCAGGTCGTCGCTTTATTGGTTGTTACACACGTTGACCAGAGCAACGTTAGCATGTTAATCGTTATTCAGTTTTCTCCGAAAGGAGTGAGCAACACATTTTCTGCTCTTTATGGCTATTTGCGGCTTCACTGAGTTGACAGAATAGCGCAAGTTGGGATTTTAGTTTGGCGTCATACTATTTTCTGCTCTTCATGTCTGTGGAAAAACTGTGACTGGTGATTTAAAAAAAATGTTTTAATCACGGTAATAATGTTTGCTGAAGAAGTTGGTGATTTAGTCTGCGGAACAGTATTTCCTGCTCTTCATATCTGTGGAACAGACGTGAAAACCTCAATAAGTTACGACTTTCCTCCATCTTTACGTCGAAACTCCTCCAGTTTACGGCAACGCCATTGTCGGGAAACTAAAAGCATTCAAGTTAGCGACGCTATTTTCTGCTCTTTATATCTGTGGAACAGCCGTGAACACTTCAATCTGTTGTGATTTTAATACTTTTCAAACCATAAGCACACCGTTTCGAGTCGACCGCAGAGCTGGGAAGCAGAAGGAGTTTACCTTGATTTTATCTTCGCACTAATATATGCATTTAAAACATTTTAAAAAAAAAGAAAACTTATTCCTCCCACCAAATCACACCTTGCTTAATTTCTTTTTACTCTTTTAAAAGTACCCACGCGACTTCATAAGGCGGGAATTTACTCAATAATGCAGAATTTTTAAGCACATTTAATCCCTTCGCCTCACTGACGCAAAGAAATCTGCGAATAACTTTTGATTTCGTGAGCGAATAACGAGCAAGAAGTCTGGAGATTCGCTTTAAAAACGTGTTCCCACATGTCTTAATAATTAACCAACCTGAACCTAAATCAATTTGGAAAAAAAAACCAGGTTGGGATTATTATATATATTTCTCCCCGTATTTCCCATGCCAGTGAGCAAATCCCACAAACATCAGAGATCTGGAATGGCGAGTCCTTCTCTATAAATTCTATAAATGTCTGGTCTCTTTTCATGGATTACTGTCATTTGCCATCCACCATTGTGAGCGGCTGCCAGCCCGGCTTGCCATTTCTGGGCCTGTGTTTCCAACCTTGATATATTTGCCAAATGAATATTTGAAGCTGTAATTAAATTTATCCCACCTCTACACCTCCTGTAAGACGGCCACCTTGCACATTTCTCACATGCCATATTTCAGTTTGTTTTTTTTCCCTGTGAAGAAGAAGAAGGAAAAAAAAAAAAAAAAAAAAACACCACAGCTTGTTGCCATTTTTTAATGATTTGGAATGAGGATATTTTTACTGAAATAAATCTGATTTCAGGACATTCATAATGGTCCTGCTTACGTATTCAGACATAAATACACGCGGTGTGATGAGAGGAGCCTTCATAGCTGTCACACACAAACTTCATAAAGCCTCAGTAAATATGACAAAAAATTAGGAGATGAAATTATGGGAGAATTTAATGCGTTAAGCAAAAAAAAAAAAAGAAATCAGGTGCAGGTCCCGACAAACACGTTGCTATTTCCAGGAGAAGGTGCTTTGGAATTAGCACAAATGTGTCCCAAAAACTCGTCTCGTTAACAAATTAACATGTCTGCCATGGAGTTGTGTCGCTTTCTCACATTTCAAAGGAGGATCTGGAAAGTTTTTGCTTTTTTGTTTTGTTTTTTGTTTGTGATAGAAATGGGGGAGTATTATTAAAAGACGGCAGGATTGTTCAAACTTGAGACACGTGACCTTGATGCACCCAAGACACAAAGTGTTTGATTAATTTATGACAAACAACGACGCAGCGTCAATACAAAGTGAACACAATGCCTTTTTTTTCACCCACTGACAGCGTATTTGTGAAGGAATTAAACGGAGATCCCATTTGGCAGCTTGAGAAACTTTTTTTTTGTTCCATTTTAATTGTTTAGAAACAAAACCAAAAACTATTATTTAATTAAAACACACATTTTTAGAGCCGATGCCACCGACATTGGCGTCAGAGTAAAACTAGATCCGAGATCATCGTGAAAAAAAAAAATAGAAAAGAAATTTGAAGCACAAATACATCAACATCATCTGCATACGTGATTATATTCATCCACATCTTCAACCTTGAGCACATTGAATTTAAAACCCATTTAACTCTACCGGAGGGCCAATTGTTTCTACTGTAGGTTTCTATCTACTCCAAATTATATCGGCTAAAACAATTCAAGCAACTAATTTTATCTCCTTAATTCAACTCTGCATCATTGATGCTTTGGGAATATTTTACCCTGAAGTAAACCGAGTTTTTAAGAGCATTTATTGAGGAGATCATCAGAAAAGAAAATTGTTCTGTAGCTGTTATTGGGTCAGGAAAAGGCAGAAGAGACCATGATTACATATTATACATTACCTAGAGTACAAGTCATTCTCTAGTTTAAGTCTTATTTGAAAAAAAAAAAATAGAAAGGAAAATAAACAAAAAAGTGTCTAAGATGCATTTTTTTGTTTAACAGAACCATTAATTCTGTAAATATATTCCTCAGCTTTAGACATTTAGGTTTTAGCATTTAGCTTTCTTCGTGACAGTCATAGTTTATTTTCTCCGGGCACTTACAAGTGTCTGTTTCTGTTTTCTGATGAACATTTGATCATTTTTTAATGAAATGCTGTTTTGTAGATTTTTCTCTTTGTGGCTAGTTTTCTTTTCTTCTCGGTGGTTCTGCAGCACCTTTCTGTCATCTTCCAGTGACATCGACAGGTAACATAGGGTATATACCAGTATATTTTAAAATCTAAGTCACTGCATAGTATAAGTTGCATGACCAGGTAAACTAAACAAAAGAAAGTCCCACCTATAGTCTGGGAATTGCGGTAATGTCTTTAAATAGGGGATCTGTATCCTCTCAAATGAAGAGGTTTTTTTTTTTTTTCGTAAAATGGATTTATTTCATCTTCTCTTGATTCTCGTTACCTTGTCTGCCCTCTTCCTTCCTTCCTTTCTTCCGTTCCCTCCGACGTGTCCCATCATTGCCCTCCATCTGAATCCTTTTAGTTACACTTTGAAGGAGCTCACTCCTGATAATTAAAATCTCCCAAGACCAATAATTACCAGCGGCTCGCCCGCACTTTTGAATCGCACTTGGTGGTGACATAATTCATTAGTGTTTGTCCAAAGAAGTGATTTAGAGTCTTTAAAGTGCTCCTCCATGCAGAATAACTATTAAAGCAGCCATATGCACATATGCTCGCGGCGTTAAACGCTTTGTCGGTGTCGGCCGGGGTACAAGAGATGATAAACATAAATTATGACTAATACGCTGCACCAGTGGCTTGGCGGAAAATAAAAAGCTACTGACACAGGGAAACCCTCACTTTTATTTATTTATTTATTTATTTTGTACCTCCGCTCCTCTGGGGTGTGTGTGTGTGTGTGTGTGTGTGTGTGTGTGTGTGTGTGTGTGTGTGTGTGTGTGTGTGTGTGTGTGTGTGTGTGTGCGCTCAGGCGAGGATGTAGGAAGTACAACACAAATGGCTCGGGCATCACCTTGAATATTCAGATGGGTAGGCTAATTGTTTCTGCATGGATACGCCATTGTCATTACCTGGCGCCACTCCTCAGCCCTCTTTTGTTTTCCATTAACAAAAGTTTCAGGCCACACAATTACGATTCGTCTCCCCCCCCCCCAGTTCACGCCGCAGATTTTGCGCCGATAAACGTCATTTCTGGGTGCTTTAGATCCTACGATTGCTGCACAGCGTGCAAACCAGACGCTCTTTTCCCTTTCTTTTTTGGCGACAGACACCGTCGGTGGTGAGGAGTGTGTGACTCAAATGGCAAAACATGAGTTTTTCAAACCACCCAACAGCTGGCGCAGGTGTCATTTTTACACCGGCGTTGTCACTTTGTGGATGTTACTAGAACATTTCTCATATAGTGCAAGAAAAGAAACACAAGAATTATCACTTACCAGCATTAAATGTTTTATTTGTCGTAAGAGCTGTAATTTATTCTTTGTTTGGCAGGTTTCCAACTCTTGAGTCTATTTCAACATTTATGTTTAAGTAGAGAACAAAGGAAAGTAATTGCAGTTGGCTTAGTGGAGTAATCCAAAGGTGGCGACCTCCTGAAGAGGAAAATGCTCCAACAACAGCATAAAAAATGTTTATTTAGTCGGCTTCATGTGAGAAGAAGGAGATGTTTCTACAGCGTGAACAGAATGTGGTCTGCTTTAACGGTTAGCGAGTCACTGAAAAGCCCATTTTCTACTGAAGCCACCGGGTGACGACAATCACACGCTGAGGAGAAACACATCAGGGTGGAGAAGAGCAATCAAGCACGAAGGGGGAAGCCAAAAGCCAAGTGGCCTGAAACGAGAGACGGAGTGAGGGCACGTTCATATTTTCCCTGGTTCATCCGGACCAGAGTTCTCTTTACGGACTTTCTCAGAAAGTCCGTTTTGTTTGGACGTCTTCGAGTCCTGAGCTCTGAACCGGAGCTAACAATGGAACTCCGGTCCCCTTGAAAATGTCGTAAAAAAACCCAGAGCTAAACACGTGAATCAGAAGAAGCAGACGCAGAGAGAAGAACTCGGAGTAGTAAGGAGGAAGTAGTTAGAAAGACTCTCATTGATATCTGGTCTGAAGACTTTGTATCGCAGTTGTTTGTGGCTACCCATTAGCCACGAGCTAGTTAGCCTAGCCACTTCCACTTTCGGACCAATCAATGAGCCGTGTTTCTTCTTCACTTCCTCTCTGGTCAGCGTTCGTTCCAGGTGACGGCGCCCCCAAACGAGCAGCTGTTGCAACTGCAGGACGTTTTCCAGGCGGTTTGATCCGCACTTAAAACGCAAACTGAACCAAATGAACCCCATGGATGAGCCACGATGTCGTTCACCGCCATGACGCGAGGGAGCGGAGAAGCATCGCTTGCAAAACCGCATGAAACTCATTGGTAGCATTTATGTTCACAAAGATTGGCAGCAGCGTTGTGAGCTTTAGCTTTGGGTGCTAGCCAGCAGGCTGTAACTACGAACTACAGGCGCGCTTCCTGCGCAGTGTCGGCCATATTATGGGACGTTGCCGAAGCACGACCCGTATTTTTACATTTTTGTGGTTTTGAGTTGTTGGTTTGCAGCAACGCACAACCGTTGCATATCGTTTGTGTGTGGAATGTAAAATGTGCTTTCGTGTCTGTTAGCTGCGAACTGTTAATAGTGGCTAAGTCCTAGCGGCTATCAGTTAGCTGCACCACAATTCAAAGTTTCATGACAAACAATATTAATGTTGACCTACAGACTGAAAATATGAATATTTTGAAACACATCGTGCCATTTAGAAGCCAGTCTTGGTCTTCGCATGCGTCTGTATCGGAGAGAAGTGAGTTTCTTTGTGGCTATGGAGGCCTCAGAGGGACAAAAAGGTCTCTATTGTTCAGTGGCTGAGGCGTAATGGACTGTCATTGTTTTTATGTTAACAGGAGGAGCAGGTTTTGAACTGATACAAAATTATTAAATTGGATAGAATGATCACAAATGCTAAAATGCTCAATTTCAAATGATTATTGTGGGGGGGGGGGGGGGGGGGGGTAAATAAAGGAAATGTACTATATATTTCTTGAGTTCGGACTGATGGTGTAATAGTACTGCAGAGTTAAATTGAAAACTGGCCCTGACTCAACATTGGATCTGTTTATTAGCAGAAATGTTTATTAGCTGCAGCCTTTTGTTTCCTTTATTATTTGTGCATTAAAGTGCTTTCACCATCACTATCGTTGACCCATCTCAGCGCCCCTCTCACCCTGAAAGCCCCCCCTGATGGTTTACCAGGCACCCTGCATTCATCACTTTGTCTCCCCTTTGTGTTTCTCCTTTTTTTTTTTAAACACAACTGCAGGAATTATTAGCGGCTTAGCACCGAGAGGCCTCTAAGTAGCTCTTGGGGTGTAAGCCTCTCTCCCAAGTCAAGGCCAACATAAACCCCCACCTCCCCCCCCCACCTCCCCACCCCCCCCTTCTCCCCCACCCCCCACATTCAGTCATAATGTATATGTCAGCAGGGACGTGCAATGATCCCTCACTTCTTCATGCTAAATGATCATTTTCTTTCATTCAAAGTAAATCCACTCCCCTTAAAAAACAAAACAAAACAAAAAAGAAGAAAATATTAAGGGGCTGTCAAACAATAGTCGGCAGAAAGCATGAATCAGCAGATGATTCCCAATTCCATGCACACAACAGGGGATTGTATTGAGGCCATGTGTGTGTGTGTGTGTGTGTGTGTGTGTGTATAGTGTGTGTGAGAGCACCGACACTCCCATCCTGCAAAAAAAAAAAAAAGAAAGAAAGAAAGAAATTTCCAAGCAGAGCTTCTGATCTGTGGGAAAGCCGAGGCGAGCGGCGGCGGCGGCGGCGGCGGCGGCGGCGGCGCAGCACCTCGCCCCAGTCTCCAGACGGCCTGATTTGGGAACGCCGTGAAATCCGTGGCACCTCTCCTGGCTTCCCAGGGCTGAACGCTTGCCATATCTTGTGATGGACTGAGGCAGGAGAGAGCGAGGCAGCCAGGGATGAATACGGCTTAATCTTTACCCAGGCCACATGTGTGTGCATGATAACATGGTGGCTTTCTTCCTGCGCAGGGTTATTCTCCGCCGGCTGCCAGGTTAGCTGCCTCGCACAGCCGTGTTTCGCTGCGATATTTGCCCGCTGTAAAAAGAACTATTGCACCTAAGGTGGGGGCTAATGCATGTTTTTGGAATTGGTGGTAATTCCTGACACATTTCGAGAGACAGATAGGGTGTCTTATAGCAAATGACAATATATGTAAAGACACCTAGCTTTCTCCTCCCTCCTCCCCCCCATCCCCTCTTCCTCCTCTCTTTTTAGTTCCTAATATTTCATTTGTGAGGAGCCTTCCTTCCTGGAGTTTATTTTTATAATTAAATGGCGGCATTGTGATCTAAAGTGGCAAGACACCCCGAGACAGGGTGGAAAAAAAAAAAAAAAATCTATTTTTTGCACCTAAAAAATAAATCACACCCATTTCCTTGCATGCCTTCAGAAAAGTTGCACGTCTTATCCACGCTGAAGCGGCTTCATCCCCTCTTCCTCCACTCCACAAGCATCAGCTCATTACTCCCTTTTTATTTATTTTTTCTCCCCTCCCCAAACTTTCTCCTCCTCCACTCGTCTGCGCGGCTGCACAAAGCCCATCTATTATGATTGCATTACCATAAATGATTTTATAACATCTGCTTGTCAATAATTACGGTAGAAACCGGCGCGCCCTCTGACCTGTGCTCTGGAGGAACCCCAGGTGTAAGGCGCCGCCTGGTTAATGAGCGCATCGTCCCCACGTCACTGCACATTCAATTAGAGCCTCCATATTAGCCCCCCCCCCCCCCCCCCCCAAAAAAAAGCTGAGGGTTCCCCGGCTAATTGAAAATATTGCATTCAAGAAGAGGAGATAAAGGCGAGGACATCTGATCTAATATCCAGGCTGATGCACCGAAAAAGCGCCGCTTTTCATTTTCTGCGAGTGAATTTCTAATCTCCTCGTCTAAAAAAAAACAGAAAATTACAAGTAGGCACACACTTGTGCACTTCATTAGTCACTATAGCCTCTTATCAGATTCATTACGGCTGTGTTAACAATCCAAACACATAAAATAATAAAACGTACGTATTTGTGTATATAGTGCTGAAGTACGTCTTTTGTTATTTGATGAAACATCCCGAAAGCTTGATTCTTTTTTCTGCTATATAGTAAACATCATGTATATGTGTGTCTGTGTGTGTGTGTGTGTGTGTGTATACATACATGTATATATTCACTACTTCTTTCCACCCACTGTATTTGAGACATTTTTCCTCTTGTTTTTTTCAAATGAACAATTCACTTTTCTCTATAGATTTTTCATTTTTGCTTTACTTATTATATTTTCATTATTTTTAACTATATTTGTGCAAAATGTCTTCCTTTTTTGATACATTTCCTTCCATATGTATTACTTTTTTAATCAAGTTGCAATCATTTTTAATTAATTACTACATTTTTTGAATAATTTCAAAAATGGTTTCCAACATTGAATACTTTTTCTAAAAACATTAAAATGTTTTAATAGGTTTTTTTTTTTAAATTGGATACATTGTCAATTGGTAACTCATCACTTTGTATGATACTTTCTTTTTTTTCTTTTTTTTTTTAACAATATTTGATGTAGTTTTTGCTTCAGTTCATCCTTTATTGATACATTTCATAATGTTATTACATTGTTAATATGTATCAAGCTACATCAAGCTTTTTTATATTTTCATGCAATAGTACAAACATGTGTTATTCTCTTCAATTATATAAAATGTAAAAATGATTTAAAAATGCCTTAAGACATATCGAATTCAATTATATTGTAATATTCTTTTGAGAAACACTTACATTTGCATTACATTTTTTCATTATACTTTGTTATAAAACTAACAAAAAAACTGGAAAAATGTTGATCGCCTAAATCAAGGGAGTTAAATAAAATCCTATGTAAATATATAGATGTATTTTGAATATTAATACAACAAAATACATCCATAAATAATAACACATACATATAATATTGTTAGAAATGATAATAAGAAATAATACAAAACAAAAATAAATAATGACATAATGTTATAGCAGAAAAACGTATCAAGATTTTTTTATAATATACATTTTTGTCCTTTGCTAACAGTGTTACTCCACTTATTTCTTATCAAGGGGAAGAAACTCATGCTGGGACAAGGCCTCCCCCCGACCCCTACCTTTTGAAAAGCAGAAATCGTCTTGAAAACAAACAAAAGCCACATATTAGAATTAATAGAAACTCATAGTGGAGTTCACATTACAAACAACTATTGAAGCGCTTTTAGAAGACGCTGGAGTCTCCGTCTATTACACCAGGCTGAACAACAATGTTGTTCCTGCAATGTCAGACTCAGTCTTAATTGAAAAGTTAATTAACTTTTTCAAGTCATCAGCTGTCACTCTCACGTCCGACACCCCCCCTGAGACCGCCGTTAGATCCGTCCTAATGGCTGGGGACCTCCGCTCGGCTACGTGGGAACATTTGGTCATTGAAAGTACCATTTATAGAGTATTGTTTAATTAAAGTCAAATTAAGAGAACTGTATGCAGAATTTAATTTCTGCTACAAATTACTGTTGAAAACAAGTGCAACTCAGATAATCAAACTTTTCATTATCCTCTTCTCCCTCCTGAGGTGTCGCCGCCGCCGCCGCTTCACGTCTTTGTCTGACGACTCCTGAAACATAAATGAGAGGAAGTTACCCACAATGCACTGCATAGCTGCAGGTTTTTTTCTCTCACGCGTCACTTTCCGTGGGTCCAGTGTTTTTGTTTTCAAGCCAACAAAAGCTTCGGTCCGTCGCCGAGTCTGGAGCAGATAAGTGGAGCGAAAATGTCGCTATCGGTGGGATTTTATATTCAACATGATAAGAGCAACAAGTTACGTGGAACTTGGAATGGATGTTTCTGTCCTGACACAAGAGGCCTCGTCAGTTCGTGCAGGACACGACGAAGAGAAAATCCAGGAAGGAAACGTCTTCCAATCACGTCCAGTTGGTTCAAGTTGATTCAAGATGCAGGACAGAGGAGGTCATGCATAGATATTCAAACTAATTCAGAACCGCCTCACGGTGATGTGGAACCTTCTGATTTTCAATCAAATAGTTATTTTTTTGGGACTGACGATGTCACCAATATGGCAAAGAACATACAGATGTGACATTTCAAGTGAAAACACATCACTTTTTGTGTTTTTATATTCAGAAAAGCTTCGTGTTTACATGGTAACGTTTTGGAAATGATGTCTCTGAAAACGATGTCATTTTCATGCAGGGCCACTCGTGGGTGCTGTTTATTTGTAATCATTATACGTGACCAGCCCCTCTGTTGAAGCTCCTTTAAACTGACTTTCTTTGTCTTCACATGCGATCCGGATGACGGTGGAGTAAATGTATTTTATTGAAGAATCACCATTAAATTCAAGAGGGAGCAGCACACACAACGTTCATTGTTATGATTGAATCCTTCTCGCACATGCACGGAATTATTTAGCACCGACTCAGTGTGCATGTGAAGCAGCAGCATTTCAGAAAAGTCAAATGTTCCTTGTTTACGTGGGGATGGAATCTAAGCTTTTTCATAAAGTCTTATTTTCAGTGACTCTGAATGTAGCATGTCTCTCAAACAAATTGAAAAGGTCGTGTAAACTGGGACAACGTAGCCAATCACAGTCTACGCACCAGCACCTCAAACATACCTGAGTTGAGTCAAAGACACTTGAGCCCAGAAATCATCTGACATTTTCACTAAACGACAACATAGTGTTGAAAATGTAATTTAACCGTTGTGATTTCCACTGCGTAGGGGCCTTTCTCAATGGCAGTGCATTAATGCATTGGTGCAGACTGTGTCATGAAAAAATAGAATGTAAATCTAATCACAACCATTTTTATATATATAGTCACCTGCCTGAAGCAACAGCTGCTAGCCAGACTCAAGCTAATTTGATATCATTTTCCCAGAGACACTGTAATCATGTCAATAATAATAATAACCCTGAATGATCCACTTCCTTTTTAACTTCATTGAAGGTAAAAAAAAAAACAAATTAAGAGAATTTTCAGCCTAATTTTTTACACAAAATCTTGAGTGCTTTCTGAGTGTTTTTAATTTTTTTTTTAGATGAGTTCTCAACTCTTAGTTTAATTAGGTCCACAGAGAAATTAGTAGCAGGAACATCACTATTAGAAACTATTGTCACAGAAAATGAGGATATTTTTTTTCGATATTTCAACTGTTACAATGTTTGAAAAATAGCAGCATCTCCATAAAGCATTGAAACTTCTAAATAATGCAACATCTTTAGAAAGTAGCAAGTGTTATAAATCCATTGCGTCTCATTAGATACTTAAAGTGCTGTTTGGATTTCAGACCAGAGCGCTGAAGCTAGCGACTCTTTCCCAGGCGGAAGCACATCAGGACGACGGCGATTTAAAGTGTTGGTGGCTGCGTCATGCTGAAGTCGGGCTGGCGCTGGCGCTGGCGCATTCAGCGGAAGAGGGCCTGAATCCCCAACGTCATGCTGCCGCCTCACTTCGAGGGCTCGGTGCGGAGACGCAGCCTTCCCTTGTTGTCGCAGGGGTCAGCGCAGGTTTAATTGATTCTCCTTCTCCCTCCGTCTCTTATTAAGGCCACGGCGCCTCTCCATGGGAACTGCTAATTGGCCCTCCCCTGTGGCCACTTGGAGAAGCAGGCAGACGTGGCCCGGTAGACACTCCTGCCGCTCCGCCGGGACGGTGGCGGATAAGAGATGCGCGCCGGCGACGGATCGCTTCTTTAGGGACGTCAGTCTGATGCCTCCCTCCTTCACCATCTGGACTCCAGATTTACCGACAAACTGATCGGGACCAGAGAGACTCATGAAACACGATGAGACATGATGTTTTTAGGAAGATAACATTTGGGGGGGGGGGGATGAACGCTGCGTTTGGGCTTCTGCTACTCCTACGTTTGTGAGGGCCAAATGTTCCTTTTTAGGTCAGGATGTTCTGATATTTATGAAACAATGGGGGCACTCTTATTAAGGAAGAGTTCTTTTACAAATCTTAGTTTTGAAATGGAACGAGCAGAGCACATTGAACCTATCCTTAAAGTTCCTCGACCAGAATCCACACGGGAGAAATCAGAACATTTAGGACCCAGTTCTCGTTCTGGATGTACGTCTCCAATACACTACGATACCTTTCTGAATGAAATTCGTAGTTATGTGTCTTTTTTTTCCAGCATTCAGGTTTCACGAAACATATGTTTGTTGACATCTCAGCGTCATGGAAACGAACGACGATACCTGAGGCCAGATCCCGTTTGGTCACTTGATCTCGATTCGCTCTGGAAACACGATCTGGGATCATTTTCACAACATTTCAGACTTTTCTTGTGGCTTGAAGACTCTTTTCTTTGAGAAAGTCTGCATTTTTCGTCTTTGCTTGAGCAGCCGCATCGCCATCTTTGATTTCCCAGAAACCCTTGCGGCAGGTTTCTCAAGATGACGTCAGTGAGCAAAACATAAACAATGTTTGATGGCTACGAATTCCGGTTTCATTGTAAACATATCAGCTTTGGTGTGATTGATAGGAAACTGTGGTTTGGAAGAAATGAGTGGAATTGAGTGGTGATGGTCTTCTGTCTGTCTATCTATCTATCTATCTATCTATCTATCTATCTATCTATCTATCTATCTATCTATCTATCTATCTATCTATCTATCTATCTATCTATCCATCTATCTATCTATCCATCTATCTATCTATCTATCTATCTATCTAGTCATGTATAAGACAGGAGAGCCACGAGAGTAAATAAATTGTAATATTCCCATGAAGACAAAAGAAAAAACTAAATGACAATACACGGACCAACATTTTTGACAGGAGTATATATTTTGTCCAAGTCTTCTTGACAAGTCAGCACAATAAATCAATAAAACAATAAAACAATAATAAATAAAACAATGCATCAATAAAACAATACATCAATAAAACAATAAAAAAAAGTTGTCTTTCAATTGACAATTGATAAATCAATTATTTTATTGATTTATCAATAAATCAATAAAACAATGAATCAATAAAACTATAAATCAAGAAAGAAAGATATAAGACTATATAGACTATTTCCACATATATTTCCAGATAAAAGTCCTAGTTGTTTGGCAGGTCTCAGTGTCCTCTGGTCCAGATGTGTCTCATCAGCAGCAGCTGCTCTTCATGCAGTGAGCTGCTGGACCTCCTGGTGGCGCTGCGGTCAGAGCAGGTGATGGGCGGCAGCAGGAGGGTGGCTGTGGTCAGTCTGCTGGACACGGGGGATGGAGACTGAGACGCCATGCGGCTCATCCAGGACAGTCCTGTGGGTCGTGAGGACGTGTCCTGGTTGCTGCTGCAACGTCCCTGAAGGAGGAAGACGATTGTTAGCAGAGGCGTTCACCAGGTGATGGAGCAACGCAGCTCCTCCCTTCCTGGAGCACCACCCTACTCCTCTCTGTCTCCCACGCTTCTTCTAGTCTTTCTGGGGCCTGTCCCTCCTCTCTCTCCTGCCTCTGTCTGTCCTCTCTCTCCTGTCTCTGTCCCTCCGCTCTCTCCTGCCTCTCTCCCTCCTCTCTCTCCTGCCTCTCTCCCTCCTCTCTCGCCTGCCTCTGTCTGTCCTCTCTCTCCTGCCTCTCTCCCTCCTCTCTCTCCTGTCTCTGTCCCTCCTCTCTCTCCTGCCTCTCTCCCTCCTCTCTCTCCTGCACTCAAAAAAATGATTCATTGGACTAACTCAATTTAATTGTGGGCAGAAGTTCCATCCAAAAAATATATTTCAACTCAACTCAAACCAAGTTTTTCTGTATATGTTAATATTGTTTAGTTTGTCCAGAAGTATATTTCTTCATTTGGTTGACTAAAAGGAAAGGCTTTCACGTAAAAAAAATGAAATTGGTTTGGGCAATCAATTTTTAGCAATTAATAGCTCAACTAAAAGGTTTTTATGTAAAGAAATATAAATGAGTTTGGTCAAGCCATTTTTAATAATTATATCGAAAGCTATTGTTATATTCTAAATGTATTATTATAATTTGTGGTTGTTCAACTCAAAGGTTTTCATTCTAAATAAAGCATACAAATTTGATCCAGACTACAATATTTGTTGTAAAAGATTTATTTCTTTGTACAAGTTAAAACTTTACTTTAAAACTGTATTCTGAAAAAGCTGATAATAAAACAGTCAGCGTTAAATGGAGCGAGAATCCCCATGACGGCATTTTTATCAGGATAGCTCAGAACTAGTATCAATGCCCAAGTCACAATCTCAACCTCAGAGTTGTTACATACATTTGACTGATAATTAACAACGTTGCTCATGTCCAAACCCTATTAACAATTTGGCTTGTTGCACAATGTGGCTACGCTAGTTGCTCTGAGCTGAAGTTGTGGGCGCTAGTACGACTCGTTCGAATCATCATATTTCCTATAGATTCTGTGGTGGACAGTGAGTTCCTGGTAGATGATCACTTCCTGCAGGTTAACGAGTTGCTGTACAGTGTAAATATTTCCGTAGAGGAGACGTTTATGTTTATAAGGATCAGTGAGTTTGTCTTGAAGCTAAAGGCTAACATTAATTTCATGCATTATACAATTTGAAATAGTATATAGCATCTTAGCCTTTAGCTTCAAGACAAACTATCAATCCTTTATGATCACAGGTGTTTCCTCTGAACTTGTTGCATCAAGATTTGAACACACAGTAAATGATCTGCCGGGAACTCACTGCCCACCACGTAATCTTTAGAAAATATGATTATTACTCCAGGAAAAGAATACAGACCGTAAGTACTGGCACTCACAATTTCAGGACAGAGGAACTAGCATAGCCAAACCGTGCAACAAGCCTGCAGACCTCTAGTCACATGTTGGGATCCAGAAAAAAAAAAGTCCCATTCTTTTCTTTTTTTATGTTCTTTCAAAAATACTAGCACAGAGCGGATTAGCCGGCGCTGTGCTTTTAGACTCTTAAACATTAGAATTTTCTAAAAATTAGTGCGAAATAAGAATCAGATGTTTTCTTTCGGGACCCCAGCATGTGATCAGAAGTGGATAGGAATGTTGAGCTCTATAATCACTGTAAAACCATACAGTCATTATATTAAAATTTCCACAAATTGTACACTCTCCCTTAAATTTTCACTGCTCTTGAACAAGTATAAAATGAGCACAATTAACAAAATATTTTATAACAAATCATAATAACATAGGTTTGTGCATTTGAGATTTTGAAAGTATTTCACATCAACTCTAAATCAATCTGTCCAAGTAATCAGATTTTCAAAGAACTTCTAAACAAAGTGTTCACAAAACACAAAGAGTGGACCTCCATTACTGGAACATCTTCATTTTGAGTTGCTGAATTTTGCTGTTCAGCCTATGTCCATCCATGTGCATGATAACTTTCTGAACAAACTCAAACGTGTGTTTGAGATTGCCTGGGTAGCTTAGATCAAGGGCATAGATCAGTCCAAACAAGATGATGAATGCCATGATGACACTTCCAGCCCGACTGATGACCTTGACACCTTCAACAATGATCCAGACATCATCAGCAAACCCATGTTGGGCCCTCCTGAAGACAAAGATGCCCATCATGGTGGTCTCCACATCGTTTTCAGCGTCCTCCACCTCATCAATCTGAAATAAAACAAAAATTTACATATTTACATCTCTACCACCATAATTGATTGACTAAAATCTGCTCTAGGGAGCCGCTATGCTCCCCAGCTCTGGAACTCTCTCCCCTCTGACCTCCGTACCATAGACTCCCTGCCACTCTTCAAATCCAAACTCAAAACTCACCTGTTCAGACAGTCCTACACCACCTAGCTATTCGCTCACCTTCTCAATCGTTTGTACCGTTTGATTGAACAGAAATTAACATTGTTCAAACGTCAATGTAGATCAAAGTGTGATGCATCTGCCAAACACAAATCATGACTTACCTTTACAGAGCTTTTACTGGGATGAAAGTTTACAATTATACTTGTACTTGTACACGGCAGGAGAGATCTGCAAAACAAAAACCTTCTTTTAGCTCATGCAGCACATACAGAAAAAAGAAAGGTAAAATGAAATATAGTTAACAGACATGCAAACACGTAGCCTACATAGTAAAAAAGGTGACACTTTATGGGCCGATTTCTAAATATAGATTTTAAACTTTTATTGATTATTTATAGGAATATAGATACGCTTAAGAATAAAATGGTCATAAAATCAGTTTTTTTTTTATGGCTACAGTAGGCTACTAAAAGTTTACAAATGGTTTGACATATAGTTGCAAGTCTTTCTAGACACGTTCAGTTTTGGTAAACTTGCCAACGTTCACATCTCTGATCAGCAGAAACATATCCGTGAGCACCCAATGACCACACGGTCCACCCGGAGAGGTCAGCCATCTCCTCGCTGACCACACGGTCCACCTGAGGGTGTCAGCCCTCTTCTCACTAACCGCAACCGCGGTAACGAGCGCAGAGCGCGCGCAGAACCACGGGCACTTGCCCTGTCAATTTAGCCATAGGATTTAGCCTCACAGTAAATGTAGCTATCCGTTAGCTTTGCATGTTTTAGCTTGTAGATCCTCTAATGTTTCACGCGGCTATTGTCAAATATGAAAACTACAGTCATCACAAAACTTGGATTAGTTTTGTGCAGAGTTGCGCACTGTGTCGGTGTAACTCTGTTGTATACTGCTACATTAGCCGCTACCGTTAGCTACGAAGTGAAAAGCAGTAAAAGCCCATACAGCGGAATAACTTTCACCTCAGCGTCAGCGCGATGTCTCGTGCGGTTCATCGCCCTCAGTGGTGGGTCTTTTGGAGCGGGGTTAGCGAGTAGACGAGCTACAGTCAGCCGGCTCATGCGGGCGGCTGTAGCGCTGCCCAGGTGAAGTGAGCGAGCGCACGCGGGGCAGCGGGGCTCACGCAGCCTGGAGCTGGAGGCTCCTCCGGCTGCAGCCACGGAGAAATGGCATATTTGGCGCAACAGCACCAGTGAACATTTTACAAGCCTCAGCCAGTGCATTTAAGCGTCACACGCCATAAACCCCCTCTCCCCTTATTATTATTATTTTTTTTTCTGATGACAGATCTTCACGATTCACGTGAACGGCGAATATCTTTGACTGACTCAATTTACTGCGCGAGCCGCAGGCGAAAAACTTGAGTTTGAGCAAACGGCTGGCTAATGATTTTAGCTGAACACTAAAACAATGAGCAGCTAAAGCGTCTGTCCAAATGTGTGCCCTGATATACACCTTCAAGACAGACCTCGTCTTGCTTACATCCAAAATCTGGAATGATTAGCTTGACTTGCTTGTTTGAAAAGTTTAGTTTCTATGCAGCCTGAGGTAAATTATCAACAGAAAGCGTCTTACCGCGAGCGAGACAATTAGGCTACTCTTGCACAACGAGTATATGAGTTTTCATAATGCTAAATACATTTGCATATTCGTTCATAAAAAAAGAAAACTTACCATTTGGACATCTAGCCTTGACTGCCAACCGAGTCCAACGACGCACATGGTCAAAATGGCTGGTGAACTCCTGGAAGTGAAAATTCAAATCCCGCCCTCCTCGCCAAATCTTTTTTAAATGTGTTGGGGCATGTCCAAAGACTCACATATGAACGTAGTTTAGGTTAGAATTATTTAATCTATTTAGGTTTTCATGAAAAGTATTTAATGTTTGTTAGGCAAACTATGTGTGAATGTGTTTAGCCTGATTGATAATGAAAAACGTTTTGGTTACACGGATTAACACTATTTGGTTATTAACAAAATCATATGTTTTCTTTAAGCAAATGAATGATTAATGTGTTTGCATCTAAGAGGGGCTCATTTAATGAAAATATTTTAGGTTACATTGAATACACTTTTTCGGATGCTGCCAAAATAAATGTATATTCTTCAGTCAAATAAAATATAAATGTGTCACCTCAAAGATCGGCTGAACAAACAAAAAGAATTTACTTTACAGTGAATAGTTCTTTTTAGGTTTGGGTTGTACTTAATATAGTATTATCCAGTGAATTAATGTTTAATGTGTTCATTTTAAGAGTGGCTTGAGTCCGTTTTTTGAGTGTGCCTCTCTCCCTCCTCTCTCTCCTGCCTCTCTCCCTCCTCTCTCGCCTGCCTCTGTCTGTCCTCTCTCTCCTGCCTCTCTCCCTCCTCTCTCTCCTGCCTCTCTCCCTCCTCTCTCTCCTGCCTCTGTCTGTCCTCTCTCTCCTGCCTCTGTCTGTCCTCTCTCTCCTGCCTCTCTCCCTCCTCTCTCTCCTGCCTCTCTCCCTCCTCTCTCTCCTGCCTCTGTCTGTCCTCTCTCTCCTGCCTCTCTCCCTCCTCTCTCTCCTGCCTCTGTCTGTCCTCTCTCTCCTGCCTCTCTCCCTCCTCTCTCTCCTGCCTCTCTCCCTCCTCTCTCTCCTGCCTCTGTCTGTCCTCTCTCTCCTGCCTCTCTCCCTCCTCTCTCTCCTGCCTCTGTCTCTCCTCTCTCTCCTGCCTCTGTCTGTCCTCTCTCTCCTGCCTCTGTCTGTCCTCTCTCTCCTGCCTCTCTCCTTCCTCTCTCTCCTGCCTCTGTCTGTCCTCTCTCTCCTGTCTCTGTCCCTCATCTCTCTCCTGCCTCTGTCTGTCCTCTCTCTCCTGCCTCTCTCCCTCCTCTCTCTCCTGCCTCTGTCTCTCCTCTCTCTCCTGCCTCTGTCTGTCCTCCCTCTCCTGCCTCTCTCCCTCCTCTCTCTCCTGCCTCTCTCCCTCCTCTCTCTCCTGCCTCTGTCTCTCCTCTCTCTCCTGCCTCTGTCTGTCCTCTCTCTCCTGCCTCTGTCTGTCCTCTCTCTCCTGCCTCTGTCTGTCCTCTCTCTCCTGCCTCTCTCCCTCCTCTCTCTCCTGCCTCTGTCTCTCCTCTCTCTCCTGCCTCTGTCTGTCCTCTCTCTCCTGCCTCTGTCTGTCCTCTCTCTCCTGCCTCTCTCCCTCCTCTCTCTCCTGCCTCTGTCTGTCCTCTCTCTCCTGCCTCTCTCCCTCCTCTCTCTCCTGCCTCTGTCTCTCCTCTCTCTCCTGCCTCTGTCTGTCCTCTCTCTCCTGCCTCTGTCTGTCCTCTCTCTCCTGCCTCTCTCCCTCCTCTCTCTCCTGCCTCTGTCTGTCCTCTCTCTCCTGTCTCTGTCCCTCGTCTCTCTCCTGTCTCTGTCTGTCCTCTCTCTCCTGTCTCTGTCTGTCCTCTCTCTCCTGTCTCTGTCCCTCGTCTCTCTCCTGCCTCTCTCCCTCCTCTCTCTCCTGTCTCTGTCTGTCCTCTCTCTCCTGCCTCTGTCTGTCCTCTCTCTCCTGTCTCTGTCCCTCGTCTCTCTCCTGTCTCTGTCTGTCCTCTCTCTCCTGTCTCTGTCTGTCCTCTCTCTCCTGTCTCTGTCTGTCCTCTCTCTCCTGTCTCTGTCCCTCGTCTCTCTCCTGCCTCTCTCCCTCCTCTCTCTCCTCTCTCTCCTGTCTCTGTCTGTCCTCTCTCCTGCCTCTCTCCCTCCTCTCTCTCCTGCCTTTGTCTGTCCTCTCTCTCCTGTCTCTGTCCCTCGTCTCTCTCCTGTCTGTCTGTCCTCTCTCTCCTGTCTCTGTCCCTCGTCTCTCTCCTGTCTCTGTCTTTCCTCTCTCTCCTGCCTCTATCTATCCCTCTCTCCCTCTCCTGTCTCTCTCCCTCCCTCCTCTCTCTCCTGCTTCTCTCCCTCCCTCCTTTCTCTCTCCCTCTCATGTCTCCCACCACTCCTGAATCTCCTGCCTCACTCTGTCCAGTCTCTCCCTCCTCTTCCTCTGCCTCTCACTCTTCTCTGGATCCCTTCTTTTCCTCCACAGGCCGAGAATCCATTCTCTCGCTTGACTCTTGCGTCTCTCCTCCTTCTCTCTCTGCTCTTGCATCAGGGCCTCCATCCACTCCATCGTCCTCCTCTCTCTCAAGTCCTCCTTTGTGTTTGTGGAGTTCTTCTCAAGTCCTGAAGCACGTTCAGTCCTTGTGAAGGTCCCTGGTCTCACTTTTGGAAAATCAGGCACCGTTGGTCGAAGCCCTGAAACCCGAAATCAAAATCATCAAATCAAACTTTATTTATAGTTTTGATTTGATGATGGTTGTAGAGTTTGACACTTTTCAGACATGAAGTGTTTCACATAAAATAAAAATAGAATAAAACCAAATAAAAGCATGTGCACAAACACACCCTCACCACCAACCCCAACTGCCTGGGACAAAATATAAAACCTGATGTAAGAATGTCCGGGTCCTGGTGATCCAGGAGAGAAAACACCACCCTGGGGGGTCGTCCCCCCCGAGAGGAGCTACAGCCTACAGCTATGGAGGCTCCGCCACAGGGACCGCCCCCACCCAGCCGGTCAGGAGCCCCCACCACAGTGAACCACAGTGCTGAGCTCCACCGCCGGGGACACTGGTCCCCAGGAAGACGCCCCCCACATGCAGACCAGACTCAACTCTCGATGCGGAGCGCCCCCATGAGGAGACACTGGGATAGAATACATAGGAGCTGACTACATTAGAAAAAGGAACAACAGCTATTTAGAATAGTCAACTAATTAAATGCTAAATTAAAAAAAGTGGGTTTTGAGCCAGCTTTTAAAAAGCTCAGCTTTTAAAACACCAACAGTCTCTGCGGCCCTGAAACTCTTTAGCATGTAGCATGTAGCATGTAGCATGTAGCTCGGCTTGGCGTTGCACACTGAGCGACATCGTTGTAACTCTGCTGGTCCAAATGTCTCTGGTGATCAAGTTGCTGTACGATCTATCGTTCGCCTCCTCTTGATGTTTTAGCAGAGCATAATAGAACTACAATCTTATTTTTAGCATCCTCATAAATAATAAGAATCTTCATGGTGGATAAAGTGTGTTCGTGGAGTGAAGATGTCATAACAGAGGAATAAAACGTGACATATTGAGAAATTGAGTCGGAATGACTTGTTTGAAGAGGTGTGGAAACGTTGTTACCTTAAAAACTAGAGAACTTGTTCCTCAATAATCCCTTTTGGGAAACAAAATAATCCCAAAATGGTTATTTATTATTATAGAATGTAATATGCCAAATCTATATATTTGCAATTGTACATCATCTTCCTTATTTGCATTACAATGATTTGGTCCATTTTGTGTCAGAGTGCCAGTAAGTTAAAGCCTCTGACTTCAACATGTCAACCATTGTCATACTTTGCTGGATCTGCCTTTGACAAGCAAATATATTATTTTAAACATAAAGAATTTTTTATGATTCAGTCATAGAGTGAATCACTTTCAACATGTGTACGATGTTCTTATTTACTAAGATTCTAAAGACATTTTTTTGTTTGTTTGTTTGTTTTCCTGGCCTGTTGGTGAGGTAGCTGTGATCACAATAAGGGGACAAACATTTTACCGCCCAAAGGCAAATGCATATACCCCCCTCAGCAAATCCCATGCTGATAATACCCTAATCCTATTAAAATGGTTATGAAATACAGTTTACCATGCGAGCAGTAGTTATTCATCTGTCAGTTAAACAGTATACATGGTTGAATATAGATCCATTTGTTCTACAGCTTTATATTTAGCTGTAATAAAACCCCTCTTGAGAACGGTTATTGCCTCGCCAGTAAAAATGGAATTAGTCCAGAAAATCTGGGGTGTGAAAGTGTTTACTGGGAGGAATTGAAGAAAATATAGTTTGCACGGTGAAAATACTTTACGTTGGGTCGATAGGCTGAAGCCTACGAGGTGTGTGTGTGTGTGTGTGTGTGTGTGTGTGTGTGTGTGTGTGTGTGTGTGTGTGTGTGTGTGTGTGTGTGTGTGTGTGTGTGTGTGTGTGTGTGTGTGTGTGTGTGTAGTATTGAGAATTGTAGGCTTCACGAGTGTGTTGTGAATTGTTGGGTTAGACGTGCGAGACGGTGCTTTGTGCAGCTGACTTTGGTGTGTGTGTGTGTGTGTGTGTGTGTGTGTGTGTGTGTGTGTGTGTGTGTGTGCTCACGCTACGTGACATCTGTGTAACTGACCTTCATGTCTAACTGACTGCCGGTTGTCACCTCAGCTTCTTTTCTCGCCTCGCTTCAACCTCAAACACACGAACTCTTTGTCTTCCACATCAAACTGAAGTTTGCTCAACCTTTACATCCTGTCTTGATATAAAAACCAGCTCGTTTCTTCGAATATGACATTTATAACTCTGACAGGTAAAGTGTTTTTGATCCACCTGACTGGCGATGACAGTTGTTTTTATTAAATGTTTTTCTGGTTTTGCTTCACAGGTTTCATGTGTGCATGTTGAGATATTCTCACGGTGTTCAAAGGAGGATTTTTACAGTAACTTGAATAATACCAAAACATTCAGGTTTTTATTTTTATGACTCATCAAGTGGTTAAAAGTTTTGTCTTTCTGTTTCTTTTTTGTGGCGCACGTTTTTGATGAAACGCCCCAAATTTACACGAAATGCCCGTTACCCCTTTTTCAGTTTCGGTTTTTGTAGGGCATCAAACGAAAAAAGAAAAAAAAAAATCATCAAACAATAAAGGGTTTTCCACCAGAATACAGACCCTCTCAGATATTTTTTAAGATTGTAGAAAACACGTAAAGAGATCTTTTTTTTTCTTCCCCACTTGCATAAATTGTTTCAAAACTAAGCGAGGAGACATTAAAAAAAAAAAAAAAAAAGTGTAAAATCACATTGAAACTCACCAGTCATAATGGTTGTAAAACCACAGCGGAGGCACAACTGTGCGGCAAGAGTGGAATTGAAAAATGAATCAGGCGTGAAGTTTCTCAGCGTGAGCACAGAGAAATCACAGTGGATTCCAGCGAGAGCCTGGGAGTCAGGATTAGCGTTTGAAGGCTAAATAGTGTTATCGGTTCTGATTAAGGGGCATGTACGTGGCGCCCGCTCCACCTCTGAGACAGCCATGGATGTCAATAGGGCTAATTGGCTCATTAGACCAGGTATTTAACTGTGCTGTAATCATTCTGTGTCATCACTTAAGCCCCGGCGGAGCGCGAGGGGCTGCGGCGACTGAATACCCCTCTAACCTCGGCAGTAATCTGCGATACGAGGTGGAGAGGCTCGTCTGGCAGGCGGGGTGCGGGGCGCGCTCGCCACGTCTCCTGCTTCAGCTCGCTTTCCGGGAACCAGACGGAACAAAGAATCCACCCCCAAAACCGGTGGATTTTACAAGCTTGGTAAAGACCTGAACCGAAGCCCTCTGTGACGGTTGAAGAATGTGTTCATGAAGCTGTCGGACATTTCGAATTAAGCAATGGAAATAGTTCTACTTGACCCCAACAGGCATTAACAATAAAGCCTTAGAGCAGCGTTAGAAAGTTAACCTCTCAACCAAATCAAGACAAAGCAATGTGGCTCAACTACACACTTTAAAAACTGTTTCAATATAAAAACTGAAATAATCATATTGTTTTGTTTCCTTAATCCGACAGTGAAGTTTCCGAATACTGTACGGTGGACAAATGTACGACAAAACAGGGAAGGAGGCATGAATTGGAATGAAGTTGGACACAGTGGTGTGGAAGAGGAACAGACGGATGATGATGTGCTTTTTGTCAAGTGTCGACCATGATGGTCTGAAGAAAGGGGATTTCTAGGGTTCACGGCTCGGGTTGTAGAATTTGAATACGTTTTGAGGGTTGATGGAAGTTGTGTTCGTGTTGCAACGGATCGTTGTGCCCGTCAGTGAGTCGCGGAGTACGAGCTCCGTCACGTCATCCCTGCTGGAAAGCAGAGATCCACGAGCTCACTGCAACCCGGTCAAATGTAGAGTCGGTGTTTCTAGTTTTGCAGTTTAGTGCGGAGCCGACGGGACACGACGCTCCTCGAAACCAGATGGTCTTGATCCAACACCACAGTGGACACATTCAGAGACATGTTGTCTTCTGGTTCCCACACACACTGTGTGATTTTAACAATCATGTAACGAGAAGACTCGAATGAACTTTAGGCCACGGCGTGAAGTATGAAGTATGAACGTTGAACGTCGAAAGCCTCGCCGTTGTGGCGTTTACGTTCAGATAGAAATCAGACAGAAGGAGAGTGTGGACTCAGAGAGGCCGTCTTACAAGGAAGTTGTTTTAAATACCTTCGAGCATTTTAGATGAGCATTTCCTGTTATGGTCTTTCATTTTCCAACAAAACAAGCAACATGTAAATATAGCGAACAGGTCGCAGCAGGAGTTATGATCAACCCAACTATCTAACCTGTCTGAAGTTTATTGTAGGTTCTCTTTGGTCGCGAGACGATGACATCGTTCGTCTTTGAACCGGTGTCACATAGAAAAGTGACCCACGGGTCAGAACTCGACAAATCTGGAAAAGTGATCTATGTCTCAACACCTTACATACTATACTATACTATACTATACTATACCATACTATACTATACTAGACTAGACTAGACTAGACTAGACTAGACTAGACTAGACTAGACTAGACTAGACTAGACTATACTATACTATACTATACCATACTATACTAGACTAGACTAGACTAGACTAGACTAGACTAGACTAGACTAGACTAGACTAGACTATACTATACTATACTATACTATACTAGGATAGAATAGAATAGAATAGAATAGAATAGAATAGAATAGAATAGAATGTCTATTGTCATCGTAACACAGGTACAATGAAATACAAAGGAAATTGATTCTATTTTGTAAACACAGACTTGTAGATTTCATTTCTGTGTATGTAATAGGATTTAGTAGTGTCTTATTTTGAAATTGTATCGATGAAAGGAAAGCTCAAATATTTATATTAGATATTGCTTAATTAAAACATCCATATTAGCAAAAGCTCAAGTTTCATATTAGGGGTCAAAATTCTATGGAGGAAAGTGACCCGGGGTCATAGTTCTATGTGACACCGGTCTTCAGAGTGCCGTAAACCCAAACACAATTTATACCCCAAAAATCCCTGTTTCCTTTAAGCATGCAGCTGAATGGGTTTGATATGTGGAAAACACGAAGATGGCGAATATTAAGTGCAGATTCTGAGCCCATCACTTTAACTATGTGTCTGCCCTTGAATTAAAATGCAAGGATATAAAACAGGAGGGGAGAAGACAAATTAAAAAAACATGAATTTTAATACGAGGTGTTTTGTGAAATACATGTAACATAACAGAGATATTCTTTGAAATGTGTGGTTTGCTTGTGCAAAAAAATGTGTTTTATCAAAGTCAAATGAAAAGCAAAAAACAACTGTGGCCTGAAAAGAAAAAGACAACAACAACAACAACAACAAAAAAATCACAAAAGTTGAGAACAAGCACCTTTTTTTCTAGTTTGTTTGTTTTTCCCACTCGCACTGTTCCACACGTTTGTTGGAAGTTGGTGCCATCGCTGCCATGGTCTTTGCTTAAAGGGAGGAGGAGGAGGGAGGGGTGGAGGGGTGGAGGGTGGAGGGTGGAGGGGCGGAGGAGCGGCGTCCTGAGGGCCCGGGGAACCTGGCATGGTGCTGACCGCGCCGCCGTTTCCTCTGAAAGGAATGTCTGGTGTGGCATCAGTCACTGCTGGCATTCTGGAGATGGTCTGCCAGTCCCTCATCATTGTGCCACCGCTGCACACACACACACACACACACACACACGCGCGCACACACAGAAACATAAACGCGTCACACTCGGCTCCCACCCTGTGCAGGGTAGTGATAGGCAGAGGACGAAGAGCGCACATCCTTATCGACGCCAATCCAGATGAACCTACAGACACGCTTCCCAACACCCCAGACCCACTCGCTGCACAGTTGGCCACCATTAGCCTTCTTTTTTAGCTATGGCAGTCCTAAGGCTAAGGGGAGGGGGATGAGGGGAGGAGGGGTGGGGGGGGGGGTCCCCATTGCCAAGGTGCACCCTTGATTTGCTGCATCCCCCCCGGGCTGCGGCGGCCTCTAGGCTTGCTGGCCCATGGAGACATAAGCCCCGGCCTCCCTGGAGGCTCTCGGCCAACCTAGACGCTTGGCATGGACCGAACCGCCCAATGGGAGCCATCCAAGAGCTGTGGATGGCTATGATATGTTTCCACCGAGGGCAATTTCAATCATGTGGAATTTCGATGGATGAAAGGAATGCGTCTTTTCGCCGGGGGTGGACTGGAGCGAGCGTGAGTCAGGCTGCCGCTTTCACACATTAGCCCCCGTCTCATGGCACGGAGGTACAAAAGAATCCTCCCATCAAAACAAGCAGCGAGTGGATTCAGGCTGAAGCCTTCCCCAGTTTTTAACAACGGGAACTTCACTAAACCTGCAATAAAGCAAACACCTTTTTTTTTTTTTTCTTTCTTTCTTCTCTCTTTTGTAAATCGCATTAGCAAATCCATTAAAAGTTGCTCCCTCACTTTTATTTCACCGCTAAGTTCCTCTGAGTTCCAAATGTCTTTCAGGTTTGAGGCGGCGGCCGTCCCCCGGTGGTGCCCTGGAATCCACCGCTGGATATTAACGTATCCAACTTCAGATCTCTTTGCAAGTTCTTCCAAAACCACACGGCAAATAAAAGCACTTCTTCTTCTTCTTTCTTTTTTTTTTTTCCTCTCCTCCAAATCCATCCAGCCTTCAGGCACATTAATAGGAAACCACTTGTTAATGTTATCTGCCAGTTTCCAGAAGGGTTCACACATCACACAGTGACGTTATCATCAGGCTCCAAACACTTCGCACTGCGTTTTATTTTGTTTTTTGACTTTTAGTTTATGTGAGCGTCGTTCTTTCCTGGTTAGGATGGTATTAAAGCGAAACGCTGGACATTAACCCATTATTGGACAGGTGACCATATTTGGTAACTTTCATTTTTTTTTTTTCCCAAATTCCCAAGAGTAAATCGATGACCTTTGTAGATTAAGGTCCTGTTTTCACGACTTTTAATGTGGAAATGCATAATTTTTGCATTTTTGTTTCAGAAATGTTCCCCTTTGCACATGCTGGTTCGTTTGGAATGAATCCACACGCATGCATACAGAAAACAAAACACTATAAACATTAACCACGGGAGGACGCGGACATTCTGGGGGACAGACGATCAAGTTGGATTGTTGTTAGAGTGACTGTCAAAATAAAAGTCCCAAGAGAACATGGACTGGGAGTCATGACACTCTGGAAGCCGCCGTCTTTGTTGTTGTCGTCCATCAACTCACGCAGAATTGTAGTGTTTTCGAAAATGTCTACCTTGGGAGCTGTTTTCAAAAAGTTGCGTTTTCAGTAGCTACCAGCACTTTTAACACATAAACAGACGCCCAAAATGCAACGGGAACTTTTCGTGGTCGTGTGAACGCGACCTATATGAAAAACATAACAGCTGAACTCTGAGATTAATGCAGCTGTTATGTTTTTTTTTCCCCATTTCCCTACCAGCAAGTTTTCCTTTAATTTGAATTCTACAATAACAAAAAAAATATTTTTTTGTATAATTATCCATTCCATTATTGATCAAGGAGTTTTTAAATAATACATCATGACGTAGAACTGTTTTTAAGAACTCCATGGATAAAATGATCTACATTAGAGATTCATGAAAATAACTGTCGAGTTTAATGCCTTTCTGTCATTTTCAATTCACAAATGTATCAATGAGTGTTGTGTGAACGGTTATGTCTTCACTAATAAGAGCAGGAATCCAAAATAGTCGCATTTTTTAAAACAAAACAAAAAAACCCCTAAACAAAAATCTGAAGGTAAAGTCACACCGCGATGGGAACATGAATAAAAACATGCTGCGACGGGTCTCCATGTCTTTATGAGGCACTTTGTGGTGCAGCAGGATCCTGCAACGACCTGCAAGACGAGTCGCGCCAGTCTGCGCTCCGTGCTCGTCACCTTGGTAGCGTGTGCTTAGTCATGTGGAGAGTAAGTGGTAAATTAGCACGTCCACGACGCGTTCCTCCATTTGTGTCTGCGTTCGTACCGCCGGTGCTTTCTTACACCACAACACTCGTCCCAGTGATTAAATCATGATCAGTGGAAACTTTTCAACCGTAAGAAAAACCAAGATAGCAAGAAGAGCTCGGCACTTTTCAGTGGCCACTTTACAAGCTTTTGATTTTTTATTTTTAGAAAACGCAGAGGGTCGATGTGTTCTCCATGTCCCAGGGAGGAATTTCACTTCTGTTTGTATGATCAATCAATCACTTAATCTTTATTTATGTAGGACTTTTCATAACAAATCCGATGTAATACAAGGAGTGCTTTATGCAGTCAAAACAAACACATTAAACCCTCCTTCAACACCGTCTCACATCTGCAGGGAGGAAACACGAGAGGAAAAGAAAGAAAATCAACCGTCACAAAACTGTAAAAGAACATAGAAATGAAAGATATACTAAAATACTAGAAATATGATGGGTGAAAACATAAAAAAAGCGATAAAATTGAATTAATATATTAATGAAATAGAACGACGACATATTTTCTTACAGTTTATCCTGAAAAACTCGTACCGAGCTCAATTAATGTGTCTAGCACTGAAATATAACCAAATAATCTTATAGAACAGCCGAACAATGCTGAGCATGTTGTTGAAAGTTCGTCCCTCAATATAGTTGCTTGCTACAATAGTAACGCTACAATAGTTAAGCTACAATAGTAACACTACAATAGTAATGCTACAATAGTAACGCCACATTAGTAATGCTACAATAGTTAAGCTACAATAGTAATGATACAATAGTAATGCTACAATAGTTAAGCTACAATAGTAACGCTACAATAGTAATGATACAATAGTAATGCTACAATAGTAACGCTACAATAGTAATGCTACAATAGCAACACTACAATAGTAATGATACAATAGTAATGCTACAAGAGTAACGCTACAATAGTAATGCTACAATAGTAACGCTACAATAGTAACGCCACAATAGTAACGCCACAATAGTAACGCCACAATAGTAACGCCACATTAGTAATGCTACAATAGTAACACTACAATAGTAATGCTACAATAGTAACACTACAATAGTAATGATACAATAGTAATGCTACAATAGTAACGCTACAATAGTAATGCTACAATAGTAACGCTACAATAGTAACGCTACAATAGTAATGCTACAATAGTAACACTACAATAGTAACGCTACAATAGTAATGCTACAATAGTAATGCTACAACAGTAATGCTACAATAGTAATGCTACAATAGTAACGCTACAATAGTAACGCTACAATAGTAATGCTACAACAGTAATGCTACAATAGTAACACTACAATAGTATTGCTACAATAGTAATGCTACAATAGTAACGCTACAATAGTAACGCTACAATAGTAATGGCTCAGGCTGCAGATCAGACTCCAGCAATTCACTTGGAAGTTGAGCAGTTTCCGTCTTTTATTGTCACGCTCTTCCCGAAGGCGTCTGCTCTCACAATTCAAACATCGGTGACGCTTCCTCTCGCACGCTCGTCGGTCGGCCAACAGTAAAATGGCAGCGGATTATCTTTGCCAGTGCTTCAGCCGGTCACGTGGTCGTCTTCCTGCTTCAGTGGCCCTCAACGTTGGCACCGGACACACAGTTTGGCACCGTTGAGTCTCTTTCAGTGTGAAAAAAAACTAACAAAAAAAACCCCACACATCTTTTGCTGGTGTCTCCCGGTACGTTCCGCACCTTAAACATCAGCATTAATATGATTTTTTTTACAATTCACAACAGCTGTCACGGTGTCTAAAGACGGACCATTAAAGACGTCACACGTCACAACACGCCCCTAATCAAAGGGTTAAACGCACGCCGATGAAGGATTACGGTCATTTTTAATCTCGACGTGTTGTTGTTGTTTTTCTAATTCGCCGTGACTCCGTGCCTTGATGGTTTTTGATTAATACGTCCAGGAAGTGTTTGTGAGCAAGACGTATACGGCGATTCATCTGCAAAATAATCCAATCATTACCAACTAATGACAGTTGGGGGGGGAAAGGGGGGGGGGGGGGTGGGGGTGAAAAATGATGCGAGCCGGCCGCGGGTTCCCAACATGCATCAGGGCCCCGCAGACGCGGAGGACTGGAGGCCCCACCTGTCTCCGCCACGCCGTAATTGCATTGTGGGCTCCGCGCGGCTCGCGCTCCTCTCTTCCCCATCCGCCGCCGTTCAGCTGCGCAGACAATGCTCGTCTTAATGAAGCCGTCTGACGAGGTGGCAATTACAGACTTCTGTCACTGTCACCGGGGGCAACCGGGGAGGAGGCGGAGGGGGCGGCGGCGGCGGTGGGTGGGGGTATAGGATATCTCACCCCCGAGGGCTTCTCCACACCCGCTGCGTTACGCTGGATGGCAGGGTGGCTAAGCTGCTGTCAAAGGCGACTGGAGAGCGCGAGCTGGATTAGAGGTTCTCCAGTGTGAGTGATTGTTAGGAGTGAAGTGATGCGCCGCGGCGTGTGGAGATGTCTCCGGATTGACGGATGATCCAGTGACACTTACATGTACGCTCGAAAATGAAGCGGTGCTGCCATGTGCAGTCAGAGAAACGCTTCCTTCAAGTGGGCTTTTCTTTTTCTTTTTTTTTTCTCCCCTCCTCATTTTTTTTTTTTTTTTTTTGAAAACACACATGTGTTAAAAATGAATTTACAAATCATTTAAAACAGCTCAACTCCTCGCGTCCTGTGGTGCTTTTAAAAGTCTGAATAAAAAGACTTCAATTATTTCCTTTCGCATTTGAGACCTTCAAAATACTAGAGAACGTGGTAACAAGTGTTTTTGGGAACAGTCCTATCGTTGCTATGTCTGTTTACATCACTTCCCAAAACAAACAATATTAAAATACAAATCAATATTCCACAAGTCCGCAAGGGATGTTTGCTCTTTTTGAAAGAGAACTATTAATAATGTAAACTTTCTAACCAGATTGATTCCCATTGTTTTTGTGGAGTACAGCAACACACTGAAGTAACGACGGTCAGTCAGAGTACTTTGAAGTACTGCAGCAGATCATAAGGCTTTCTTGTATAATCTATTTCAAGTATTGTCAGTCATGCTTAACTCTGAAAATACATATGCTATAATACATTCAGCATTACTATTGTAGCATTACTATTGTAGTGTTACTATTGTAGCATTACTATTGTAGCATTACTATTGTAGCATTACTATTAAAGTGTTGCTATTGCAGCATTACTATTATAGCATTACTATTAAAATGCTACTATTGCAGCATTACTATTATAGCATTACTATTATAGCATTACTATTATAGCGTTACTATTGTAGCATTACTATTGTAGCATTACTATTATAGCATTACTATTATAGCATTGCTATTATAGCGTTACTATTGTAGCGTTACTATTGTAGCGTTACTATTGTAGCATTACTATTGTAGCGTTACTATTATAGCATTACTATTGTAGCATTACTATTGTAGCGTTACTATTGTAGCATTACTATTGTAGCATTACTATTGCAGCATTACTATTATAGCATTACTATTGCAGCAGTACTATTATAGCATTACTATTATAGCATTACTATTATAGCATTACTATTATAGCATTACTATTGTAGTGTTACTATTATAGCATTACTATTGCAGCATTACTATTATAGCATTACTATTATAGCGTTACTATTGTAGCATTACTATTATAGCGTTACTATTGTAGTGTTACTATTATAGCGTTACTATTGTAGTGTTACTTTGGTAGCGTTACTATTGTAGCATTAGTATTAGAGCGTTACTATTGTAGCGTTACTATTGTAGCGTTACTATTGTAGTGTTGCTATGGCAGCGTTACTATTGTAGCATTAGTATTAGAGCGTTACTATTGTAGCGTTACTATTGTAGCGTTACTATTGTAGCGTTACTATTGTAGCGTTACTATTCTAGTGTTACTATTGTAGCATTAGTATTAGAGCGTTACTATTGTAGCGTTACTATTGTAGCGTTACTATGGTAGCGGAACAAGCGGAAATGAAACCACCACATTGAGGTGTGAATTAATCGTCAATCCAGGCGTCACAAGTTTGTCACCAAACAACAAGTCGGCGTAAATTCGTCACCTCCAAACAGATTCCGTTTCTTCACATGTGCGCCGACAGACATGAGCTTTGGCCAGGTTTTACTCCTGAATTATGCAGAATTAGAGATTCTTCTGGTTGCAGTCGCGTCAAAAAAAAAAAAGGCTGCGGCGGCGAAAATGGAAATGTGCATAAGAGGCTTAAAGGCATTCCGATTCTTAATGGTGAAGTGATGGATGGAGTACAAAAAAGAAAAAGAAAAAAGAAAAAATGGCTTTGCCGTCCTGGATAAACAGTTGAGTACAGATATAGCTCCCTTAAAAGATCAACAGCGCCAGCCTTTATGTGTTCTGTTGATGGGAACAAGTGGAGGAACTGTTTCACCTAATTGAAACACATTCGGTGTGAAGGAATTTGGTTGAACGTGCAAAGTTGAAAGTTCCTTCTTTTTAAAACATCACCAAAGGCATTAAATCGCAATGAATGGGTTTATTTCTAATGAGGAGCGATGCGTTTCAACGGGAAAAAAAACAAAACAAAACAAAAAAAAACCCTCAAACTGATTCCAGTCATGGCGTTAAATCCTCGCAGCAGCAACAACATGTGTTTCCTGTGTCCGCGACGGTGTAGTCAACATGTGTTAGTATATATTTGCTCCACCAGTGTCAACCATTCCTGCAAACAAACGCAGCAGCAAACACAAAACCTCCACGCTGCAGCTTAGCACTGCTGCGCCTTCCATTTATCTCACATTCCCACTTTGTTCTAAAATGTCTGCCTGGTTAGCGCGTGGAACCAAAACTATATAGAATCAAAAAGCGTTTTTTGTTTGTTTGTTTGTTTGTTTGTTTTTTATCTCTTCAAGGATTGAATTACACAATTTAATTCCTCATCTTTTATTACATTCAACTTGTTCTTGACATGTTTCCTCAAAGGAATAAAATGGCTCCATGTGGAGTTTTGCTCGTTTCTTTTGACAACAAAGACCCAAAGTCCATAAATATGTACGAGACTAACTGACGCTGACGTCCCGTTTACACCACCACACTTCAAGTGAAATCGTTTTTGCGTTTCGGTTTCCGAAAAGTTTCACGTTTACACTGGCCTGCCAGGCCATGAGTTGGCACTGTTGTTTG
The DNA here is from genome assembly GCF_963422515.1 of Blennius ocellaris. Lineage (NCBI taxonomy): Eukaryota > Metazoa > Chordata > Actinopteri > Blenniiformes > Blenniidae > Blennius > Blennius ocellaris. The sequence goes on from NC_137657.1 coordinate 4,893,644, forward strand.
TTTGTTTTGTTTTTTTTGTAATGAAACCACACACACACATGCACGGAGGGAACAAAACATTAACAATGGCAGCACACGAATCTTCGTATGGACAGGCAACCGAGTTAGATTGCTATTATGGTGACTGTCAAAATAAAAGCACCAAGTCCCAGGAGATATCTGGACTGGGAGTCATGACACTGTGGAGGAAACCTTGTTGTTACTGTTTTGTTTGTTTACTTGTGCATGTGTAGAAGAAGTATTTACTGCGGCTGTGGCGCGCGTGTAAAGTGTTAGTGTTTCGGAAAAGTTGTGTTTTTGTCCGTCTCCAAGGAGACGGGATCACAGAGTTTTACAAAAAGTTGCCTTTTCCCTGATTCCACGGAGACAGAGTTGAGGTGTTTTCAAAAAGTTGCGTTTTTCTCTTGTTTCCACTGGAAAGTGAGTCAGAACTTAAGCATTTTAAAAAAGTTCCTCCTTCGGGGGTTGCATTTTCAGAGGCTCCGAGCACCGTTGTTGTGAAAAACAGGCATCCAAACACAACACAACAAACACATTGCGATTTACCTCCAAAAAGGTCGTCTGAGGGTCACTGGTAGTTGTTCCTGTTTCCGGGTGTAACCTGAAGATAGACTGATGGATTATATACTGTTAAAATCAAAACACATTTGCATATCTTTATTCTCGTAATGATAAAATAGCAAATATAAGTGCCTTTATTGTAAATGGTGGAGTTTATGGTAGAACTTGTAACATCACACTTAAGTCTTTTACTCCCATTTCACTTCAAACTACAGAAGACAGGAAAAAAAAAAGCTTTGGTTGCTTTCTTCAGTTGGCTCATGTTTTTATAGCGGATCCCCTTGGATCCATGTTGGTTACCTTATGTGTCCATTTTTAGACCTTATCTTGGCTGTTTAAGATGATTTAATTATGTTTGGACAGCTGGACTCAAAAGCATTGACAGAAGAATAAAGGAAAAATGTGACACTATTATACTATATTAAAGAATGCATTTTTTTTTTATTTTTTTTTAAATGACACTTCCATGTTTCTTGATGTCTCGGATAAAGATTAATTTTGTTTCTTGGGTTTACACTCTTCCTCCGCGTCACTTTTGCAGGATACACCGACACAGGTGTGCCATGGCGGCGACGAGCGTTGCCATGGTTACATCATGTCCACCTGCCCTATATAATTACGTGCCGTACCGCCACATGGTTCGGAACGAAAAACAGAGTAGCGTCGTCAATCCGTTCCTCTTATTACTATTTAGTACCGGGGGGGAATCATCTTTGTGAAGGTGAAAACCTTTATTTTGAAATCGCTTGATACTGCAAGTCAGTGATTTTTTTTTTTATGGAAGCGTCCCTATTTTTTAAAAATGTAATTAAATGATTTTCTTTCTTGGGTGGTAAGCTATTATCACACGGTGTTTTCCAGCCCCGTCATCCGACACCGAGCTCTTCACACTTGGTCGTTAGCGCTGTGCTCCTGCACGCTGCGACTCCACCACACCGGCGACCTTTGCCATATGCTAAGTTGCTGCTGTCCACCACGTCTAATTTTATCACACAGACCTCAAGATCAAGAAAAAACACATAGACAATCTCAACTCGACTGCATCTTCATGTGTGCGGGCGCACAAACAGTGCAATCAAGCACCAGCGTGGCTTTAATTGACATGTTTTTATCACTGCTGGTGATCCAAGTGTGTGACATTTAATTCAACCGATACGTTTGGGCGGTTTCACGTCACTGCTGTTGCTTTGGTTACATGGCCTCTGCCGTTGGAAGAAAGAGTTTCTCGCATTCGCGTCTCGCAGCCGACGTTGATAGAAGTGTGCAGAACCAACGTGGAGAAAAGGACTGTGGAGTCCGTCAGCTACCGCCGCTCACCCTATTTATACCGCCGTGCTATTTTGCCCGTTCGAAAGGTTTTACCCGCAAGGTACGTCACCGTCGACAGAATCAACAACCGATCACACCAGACCCAGGTTCTCTCAGGTGGAGAGAGACTCCTAAAGAGATGTGACCCAGACATGCCTGTGACCACCAGGCCTTGTGATGAACACAAACACTTGCGTGGAAGACGTTTGTGTCTCCGTGCGTTGAGAATCCTCAGCGGTTTGTAGACCTGATCACGACTCTTCAAAACATTCCAGACGTTTTCCAGTAAGACCCGTTTGAGTTACAACCTGCTTCTTAAAGGTTCTATATTAAACAGCAGCAACGACGGACGCTAAAGGACGTCGGTCACTTCGTCATGAGTTTGGTCGTATGTGTTGCTCTAAATGTATTCAGTATATTGGTGCGACAGAGCTCCACAATCAGAGGGACTGGTGATTTCCCTGCATGATGTCATAAAGGGAAAATCTCTGATTTACCTGTATGAGCTCAGGTTCTCTAAGAAGTGGAGCAAGTAAGAGAGACGACAGACTTTCTTCACTTCTGGAGCCTCAAACACAGGCCACGTCCACATATTACTGTTAGAAAACCATTAGAAATTTAATTCTCCATCATGTGGGACCTTTAAATAAAACTCTTAACAGAGCTACTCTTTAACAGCTGGATTAATAAAACCAGTCCTGGTTCCTCGTTCAGTATAATCCCCAAAATGCAGAATTTTAATAAAGTGTCTGCGCTTTCAGCCATTTACCTTTTTACACTTTTAAACTTTACATTTATATGTTTATATTAATTGATCTTATATTGCAGTATGTGTACTTTATTAATAATGCACAAGAGAGTAGCACTTGCCATGTCATTGTATGACACATATGACAAATAAAGCGTCTTGTCTTGTCTTGTCTTGTCTAGTCTTGTCTTGTCTTGTCTTGTCTTGTCTTGTCTTGTCTTGTCTCAATTGGACAATCCCCATTTAAGGGAGGAGTTTATGAATTTCCTTAAAGTGCTTCATGCAAGATGGAAAACTAACTAAATGCATCAATAATTAAATGAAAGTCCCACCGTGAAGGTTTTAGTGCCTGTGCGTCTCGTTATGGGACAATCTTGAAACTGAATGACAGCAAATGTCCGTGAAGTCCATAAAAATGATGATTAGAAGACGTTCCCGAGGAATAAAGGTTCAGTGCCTGGTTCCACTGAGAGAAAGTGGGTTAAATATTACCTGAACTCTCTGGGAAACAAGCGAAGGTCTCATTAGTTTGAACTGGCGCTGACCTAACAGTGTATCAGTCGGTGGCTCATCTGGGCCCAGACATGGTCGGAGCGTCGTTTCCGGCAGCGCTGGCCCCGACGTTTAGCTTTCCCGTCATTGAATAATGAGAACACCATCACATTCAGGAGGCACAGGGGCCGGGGAGAGTTCAGACTTTAACCTAGTTTGTGAAAACTCCGCAAATAAAAGTGCGGCTGAGTGGCAGATAATATTTTTTTGACACAGTTTGACGCCCGACGGTGAATTGAAATGACTCACAGCTGAAATCCCCCTGAAATATTAGCGCGCGGAGTTGCTTCAGTTCTCTCTCTCATCTCATCCTCCCGTGTCTGTCGGTGATTCATCTCTCACAAGTTGGTGAACATTTCCACGTCGCCTTCCACCTGGTGACAACAGACAACCGCGGCTAAACCCCGCCCACGCGTTTCACTCTAAATTACCGGTAATCGACCTGTTTATTAGTCGCCGCCTCATCCTGCGTCCCCCTTTCCCCGCGGCTCGGCGCCCAAGTGTGATTGACAAAGCTTCAGGAGTGGACCTGAGACTGCGGACGCCCGCCCTCCCGCCCTCCCGCCCGCCCGCGCCCGTCGCTCACGCCTTCAACCCGCCGCACTGCCCGTTAGCGCGTAATAGGCGCCATTAATAAAGCCGAGCCAAGCGTGACTCCACTTTCTCCGCCGGCACGCCGCCTCTCATGGCTGACTCCTTACCGCCGATTCACTTGTGTTGAGTTTTGGATCCGTCTAATCACATTTGTTTAATTAAGCACGGCTAATAGACTCTCCGGGAGATGGGGTGTCTCGCTGCGGCGCCGCGTGGAGACGCGTGTCGAACACGGAGGCCTCGCTCGTCGCCGCAGCTCCCATGGCTCCGGCGAGCCGGCTGCCGCGTCCGTCATCCAGCCACGTCAACGTCTCGCACGCCGCACACGAACAAGCTCCGGGTTAAATGCTGGATAAATGGATACCAGCAGGCTGTTTAGCATAAAACCTTGCTTCTCCAGCAGTTGCGGCGCCGCGGCGCCGACGCGGAACATCTTGAGCGTTCTCTTTCCTCCCGACGCCATGACAGGGAATCTGAGTTTAATGTCCTCGTGTGCAGGTGGCATCGCTTTTGTAGTAAATAATCTGTGTTATTAACATATATAGAAACACCGGTTTCATTGCAAACGTATCGCCGGTTTAATGAACTGTTTACCAGAAGTTTTCAAACACCTGCTGTCTGCCTGCTCCCCGGGCAAAAGGGAATACAGTCGTTTTATTTTTCAGACTGAAATAAAAGCTCTTTATTTAAAGTTTACTACGCGGCAGACACATTACGTCGGCGGCACATGGGCCCTCGATGTGTTTCACAAAATACTGGCTTCAGATGGATCAGCCCAAATAAATAGCTATTGTCAATTCTTATCACGCGGCGGCGGCGGTGTGTGTTTGACTCTGTTGGGGGGGGGGGGGGGGGGGGGGGCGGGGATCTGTGTTTTTCTGGTTTCCTCCCACAGTCCAAAAAACATACTTTTGAGGTTAACTGGTGACTCTTATTTGACTGTGCGTCTCTTTGTATGTGACCTAGAAATTCTTATCTGTTTCGGTAATCAAGAGCAGAAAGGACCTCGTACACATTCCAGTTGACTGGTGCACCGTTAAAATGAGCCAGTAAGACCACTGGGCTCAATTAAGCCTTTGGACTTTTGCTTGATTCTTTATTAGGTGACAGAATTAATTAGTAACTTCTGCTTTTCTTTCGTTTTCTTTCCAATTAAGAACAGGGACGGTGGGGCAGTGGTTTGCGCTGTCGCCTCACAGCGGCAACATGTGCAAACAGGAGTATTCAAGTAAGGGCTTTGCATGCTTTAGAACCGGTGTACATGAAAACTTTTCAGCATGTAGCATGTAGCATGTAGCACGTAGCACGGCGTTACACACTGAGCATTGAAATTACATCCTTCTAGCTCTGCTGGTCCGAATGTCTCTGGTGATGAAGTTGCTCAACTATCTTTCACTTCCTCTTAATATTTTGTCAGATTTATCGGTGTCATCTCCAAACCGCTGACAGCGCTCATACTTGCTGACGCGTGTAACTTGTTATTATGCTTTTAATACAGCGATAGACCTGTTTATCGCTCTGGCGCAGTCATCCAACCATCACAGTTCAGCTGTTTGAAAACTCACTCAAATCTTCACAACCGCCATCAAGCACATCCACTTCAATGACTAAACGTCAACGTAAGGTTACGGTTCATATCTGTTTGTTTCCTTGCACCAGTTTCAC
>NC_137657.1:4899271-4938706 GCF_963422515.1 Blennius ocellaris
ATGGCATTTTGTGCGCCCGTTTACGCGACAACGCTGTTCGGAGCCACTGAAAATCTCCATCGCCGTGGAAACGGAGGAACACACTTTCCTGAAAGGCTGCCACTGTGCACACAACGGCCGTAGTGAGGACTCCTGCTGCACTGCGTGAGCACATGAACTATCAGAACTAAGGCTCCTCCAGAGAGTCTGACTTCCAGTCCAGGTTCTCCTGGGACTTGCTGCTTTTATAGTTCCACTCTCACTGTAAGAACAACCCCACTTCGTCATCTGTCCATGCCAGGGACCGTTATTGAATCATGGTGTTAATGTTTAGAACGTTTCGTTCTCTGTTCTGTGCACATTTATGTTGTTTCATTAAAAAAACAACAGTGACAACTTTTGACCCGGCATGCTAACTCCATCATTCTGTAAGCCTCCACACATACTGAAGGAGAACATGGAGACTCCACACAGAGAGGAAGAAGTAGAACCTGGGGGAGATCCCCACCGTAAGGCAGGAGCTCACCGAGACCAGCCTCTTTTTTCAATCATCCGGGTGCAAATGTGCACTAAAGTTTCCCACAAACGTCAACTTGAATAAACGTCAGAACTCGTTTCCTGGCTCAGTTTTTATTCGTCGTCAAGAAGTTCGATTCTAGAGGGTTTTCTGGACGTTCTTATTACCAGGGGCGCATCCTAATGGTCCCTCCTATTTCCTTTCCTATCCACTTCTCCTTAACCCCAGAAATGTTTAAGGGGCGGCCATGAGAAGTTGCATTAGGTTTCTCACTAAGCCAAGGAAAGGAGGCTCAATTCTTCCTTGAGAAGCTCCCTTAGCCTAGGAAACACTGATGCTTCCTTTAGAACCTCCTTTAGCCTAGGAAACACTGATGCTTCCTTTAGAACCTCCTTTAGCCTAGGAAACACTGATGCTTCCTTTAGAGCCTCCTTAACCTAGGAAACACTGATGCTTCCTTTAGAACCTCCTTTAGCCTAGGAAACACTGATGCTTCCTTTAGAGCCTCCTTTAGCCTAGGAAACACTGATGCTTCCTTTAGAACCTCCTTTAGCCTAGGAAACACTGATGCTTCCTTTAGAGCCTCCTTAACCTAGGAAACACTGATGCTTCCTTTAGAACCTCCTTTAGCCTAGGAAACACTGATGCTTCCTTTAGAGCCTCCTTTAGCCTAGGAAACACTGATGCTTCCTTTAGAACCTCCTTTAGCCTAGGAAACACTGATGCTTCCTTTAGAGCCTCCTTAACCTAGGAAACACTGATGCTTCCTTTAGAACCTCCTTTAGCCTAGGAAACACTGATGCTTCCTTTAGAGCCTCCTTTAGCCTAGGAAACACTGATGCTTCCTTTAGAACCTCCTTTAGCCTAGGAAACACTGATGCTTCCTTTAGAACCTCCCTTTGCCTAGGAAACACTGATGCTTCCTTTAGAACCTCTTTTAGCCTAGGAAACACTGATGCTTCCTTTAGAGCCTCCTTTAGCCTAGGAAACACTGATGCTTCCTTTAGCCTAGGAAACACTGATGCTTCCTTTAGAGCCTCCTTTAGCCTAGGAAACACTGATGCTTCCTTTAGAACCTCTTTTAGCCTAGGAAACACTGATGCTTCCTTTAGAACCTCCTTTAGCCTAGGAAACTGATGCTTCCTTTAGAGCCTCCTTTAGCCTAGGAAACTGATGCTTCCTTTAGAGCCTCCTTTAGCCTAGGAAACACTGATGCTTCCTTGAGTGCCTCCTTTAGCCTAGGAAACACTGATGCTTCCTTTAGCCTAGGAAACACTGATGCTTCCTTTAGAACCTCCTTTAGCCTAGGAAACACTGATGCTTCCTTTAGAGCCTCCTTTAGCCTAGGAAACACTGATGCTTCCTTTAGAGCCTCCTTTAGCCTAGGAAACACTGATGCTTCCTTGAGTGCCTCCTTTAGCCTAGGAAACACTGATGCTTCCTTGAGTGCCTCCTTTAGCCTAGGAAACACTGATGCTTCCTTGGGTGCCTCCTTTAGCCTAGGAAACACTGATGCTTCCTTTAGAGCCTCCTTTAGCCTAGGAAACACTGATGCTTCCTTTAGAGCCTCCTTTAGCCTAGGAAACACTGATGATTCCTTTAGCCTAGGAAACACTGATGATTCCTTTACCCTAGGAAACACTGATGCTTCCTTTAGCCTAGGAAACACTGATGCTTCCTTGAGAGTCTCCTTTAGCCTAGGAGACACTGATGCTTCCTTTAGCAAAGGAGACCAGCTCATGCTGCCCCACAATTCCTTGCGGTGACAACATTTAAAGGGCCGGCTCATCGAAGCGTTCAGGGAAACTCAGGGTGACTAAAGGAAGCAGATCATGAAAGTGACCAAAGCAACAATCTGCTGGAACAACTTGAAATCCTCCAGAACCAAGATCCCAACTAGGAATGTTCTGGATGTTGTAGAACCAACATTGGTTCTTTACTCACCTGGCAGCCGTTTACCTTCAGTTCCTCTTTGATTTACATTCAAACTTTGTGATATTTGTCATTATATCAGTGGTTAGAGCCGCAGGGGGAAGTGAGAGAAATCACTTTTTTATACTTCATTTTTGAAAATTCGTACTTTTCTTCACCACGGCAGACGTCAGTAACTTCACCGCCGCGCCACCTCGTGGAAGTGCGGTCAAAACAACGTGATCGCCTTTCCTCACTCCTTAAGGAAGCCTCCTAACACCTTTGCTTTCAGGAAAAGTGGCTAGGAAAGGAGAAAGGAGGGACTATTCAGACGAACCCCAGGACACACAAAATAAATGTCTCCATCGGCAGATGAGTGATTGGCAGCTGATCTCCGGGGCGACGCAGAAAACGCGTCAGTGTACCCGGAGAAACTTTCCCGTCGCAGCGAGTCCCCGAACATCTGGGCAGCTGCCACCCTCGTTCAGCTGACGCTCTCCCTGCGCGGTAATGTACTAAGTGACATTAAGCTGCCACAGCTGATGGGAGAGTTCACACCAGACAGTAATTACACTTCGGGGCTGTTTTCTTTCGCCCAGCTGACTGACATCCCATTAACAGCTGGAGGCGTCGGAGGCGCCGCCGTGGGCCGGCTTTTTTTGTCGCCCTGATTGGCTCTCATCTCCGCCGTCCTCCTTGGCAGCGCGCAAACGACGATTAATAGTGTCTCATCCGAGAGGTGAGCCTGTGAAGTACTTCTGTTTTCACATGTTAAACAGGCGCTGAAAAGCGGCGGCGGAGGGGGAGCCCCGCACCTCCGCTCCCGTTTGCGGCGAGAGGAAGAGAATCTGAAAATCCAGAGCTTTACCCCCGGATAGAGCCGGTAGACAAACCTTCAGTCTCCTCAGGAATCCTTGTTAATCTTTAGAAGGTGAGCGGTTCTGAATCAGAAAGTTGCAAAGGGCTAACCACAGGACCAAAGAGCAGCGAGCGGAGCATTCCACATTTAGACGAGACGTCTGTCTTTTAGCTCTCGGGCATCTTTCTGAGACAAATTACTTTTGAGTCGTCAATAGCCTGTAATTAAAATATACCCACTTGATGGAGAGGCAACAGTGTGTCTCTCTATTTAGTTATGGGTTGGAAAGATTAATTCTGGGGTGTGTAACCCTTGTAATTTTCCAAGTGCTGTTTATTGTATTTCAGGGGGGGAGAAGGAGAAGGGAAAAAGTGCAGACGATAGAAATGTCTCAGCTCAAGGTCTGCTTTGATTTGTTTTCACTTCACACACATTTGGTTCCTTTTTGTGTGTGTGTGTGTGTGTGTGTGTGTGTGTGTGTGCGTGTGTGTGTGTGTGTGTGTGTGCTTTACACGTGCCCTCTTTATGCTTCGGTGGCGTCGTCGCGCATTAACAATTTGCATTAACGTTTTGGAAGGCGTCCACCTCTCCTCTCTCTCTCTCTCTCTCTCGCTCTCTCTCTCTCTCTCTCTCGCACTAATAATGTTTCCCGGCGTCTGAACGCAAAGGTCAGGGTTTGTTGTTCTTTCAATCACAAGTATTGGCACGCCCAGTCGGGTGGCAGTGTGTTAGGAGGCAGACTCCTGCAGGGAGGTCATTATTATGACTGTCCTCCCCATCAGGCTCTCCTCCTCAGCGGGGGACTCACTGGTCCCCCTTGTGGCCGAGGGGACAACTGCAGCCCACGTTGGTGGGGAGAAGGGGGAGAGAAACATGAATTGTTGGATAAAACAAGAGGCTGCATTGAAATCACCAGCTGTTGTCCGTAATGATGAAAACATCCCCAACTTAGCATGAATTTATAATGACGCAGAAAGCAAATTTGAATGTCTTTACTGGAACTTTTCAAAATCCCATTCAGTCTCCCAGGAGAGAGAGCGAGTGTGAATCATATGCAGAGATTGTGTGTGTGTGTGTGTGTGTGTGTGTGTGTGTGTGTGTGTGTGTGTGTGTGTGTGTGTGAGAGAGAGAGAGAGAGAGATTGTTGTTTTTTTCCCCCTTCTCTCTCTCTCTCTTTCACACTTAAATGCAGATCTCAGACACTTCATAGTGAAACTTTTTTGCGGAGTCCCTAAACCACAACAAATGAACTTTTCTGAGAAGTATTTGTGCGTGTGAGCTTACAATAAAGACTCTGCTGCTCTGCCATCATCCACAGATACACACACTGGGCCGTGGACGGGCAGAATAAATAACAGGACTCTTCCAGATCAAAACCTTTTGAACTTCTGCTCTGACGAGCTGTTGTGTAGTGTCACTGTCTTCCAGCTCTTTTAACCCCCCCCCATGCACCAATTCTATTTTCATTGGGATGTGTAAATTAAGTGTAAATGTAAATGGATCAGTGTGTTATTATGCTAAATCCGGCAAAAGGAACACATTCATATTGTAAGTAAACAGCTGCATTACCTGTGGGCTCCTGCACACCTGCTAGTGCAGAGCAGTTAGCCTGTGTGCAGATGCAAGCTGTCAATCATGCCTCACACACACACACACACACACACACACACACACACACACACACACACACACACACACACACACACACACACGCACACGATGCTTCTAAGGCAATAAATTAATCCATGCATGAAGCTCTTTCGTCATTTTTTTCCCTTCTCTTCATTCCTTTCTGTTGGAAACATTTATCTGCAACATATTGAGGTATGTGTGTGTATATCTATATCTATATCTATATATATATAAATAGATATCTATATATATATATATAGAGAGAGATTTATAAACAGAAATCACTGAATGAATCGTCTGTTTCTCTCTTTTCACTGCATGTAATATGTTCTTTATTAAGACTGTTCAGCTCAATTTAACACACTCTGAAACTTGAGAATTTCTCTCAATTTAGACTCCAGCTTAAAAGAAATAACCCAGACTTGGATATATTTTCTTTCCTTGTAAAAAATAAAATAAAATGCACCAGTCGATACAGTTACAGCTGGAAATCAATTAAAATAGCGGAAATACATATATGCGAGAATAAAAGCTCTTCTGCATTCCTTATGTTGATTCCGCTTCAGGCCCTGCTTTTAAAAAAAGAAATGAAAAAAAACAACACAGAAAATAAAAAAAACCGGTGCGTAAATTTCACAGAAATGCATTTAGTTCTTTTGTTATATTGTATTATATTTCTGCATAGGCCCGTGATAAAGCGATCTGAGCACCTGAACCAAAGTTGCAGGATATTAAGCAACAGCTTGCACTTATAAAATATATTTTTTTGAAAGAAAAACACAATTAAAAAAATTAAAAAAGTCTAGTTCAGCAACGACGCATTAAAAATGTTCACCGCCGAATAGTCAGAATAATAATTATTTCCCCACTAAAAGCTTTGTTTAAATTGGCGAAATTAATCGGGAGGAGGGAAGAGAGAGAGAGAAAAGCAGCTTTCGGCAAACACAAGCAACAGAACAGACTGCAGCATTAACACGTCTTGTTCAAACTTCATTATTCTTCCAAACTTTTTTCTTCCCCCACCCTCCTATATATTTCCGCGCACTTTGGATTTCAAGCAAATCAACCCATCTGCTTTTAATAAACAGCTCTTTTATGACGGCAGGAGCATCTGATGTATGGAGCGGGTGGATGTGTGTGTGTGTGCGTGTGTGAGGAGGGGGGGGGGGGGGGGGGTATTATATGGTTTCATATTCCGCTCAGGTGTGTTGGAGTGAAAGCTGGCACGGTGCCCCTCCGCTGGTAAAACAACAGGCTTTGACTCGATCCGGAGCAAAACGCGCGCCGCTGCGCGCAGTCGACTTATTTACCAGAGTTTCTCTCTCTCTCTCTCTCTCTCTCTCTCCTTCTCCTTCTTCTTGACATGCAAACATGTGGCGTGTAAATATGAAAATGAATGAGTGTGAGAGCTCTCCTGGCAGTGACTTCTCTCTCTCCCTCTCTCTCTCTCTCTCTCTCTCGCTCTGCGTCCCCGGAGAGCCGCGCGTCGGAGAGGAGCGGCTGTAAAAACCAAAGTGGGGCAATGAGACAAGCTGCGCCACAGCTGGCAAATCATCGATTTGAGCATCAGAAACGGGGAGGGGCGGTTCATTTACCTGCCACCCTCTCTCTCTCTCTCTCTCTCTCCCTCCCTCCCTCTCTCAGCCCTCCTTCACATGCCGCCACTCTCTCCTCTCCCTGTACTTCATCACCCCCCGCTGCCCGCAGCGCACGGCTTTCCCTTCCTGCGCTCCATCCAGACGCGTGCGCTCCCCGCAAATTCGCGTCCCTCCCTCCGCCGGTGCGGGTTTCCTCCAAGACGACCTCTCTCTCTCTCTCTCGCTCTCTCTCCCTCTCTCTCTCTCCCTCCCCTTCCTCTTCATCCGTAGGACTTTTGACTTTTTCTTATAATTTTTTTTTTTTAGAGGCAAAAACAAACACTTTTCCTCCCACAGAGCCGGCTGCGTATTTTTCTGTTTCTTTTTTGGGAATCTCTCGCGGTGGAAGAAGAGGCTCTTCAACTTTTGATGGAAAACAAGAGATCGAGCGACTGCTGACTTTTAAAGGTACGATCCCGGCACTCTCTCTCTCTCTCCCTCTCTCTTGTTGTCATCCTGTCACATGCATCTCTTTTAGGCTTGATCGTGTTTTTAAAAATTTTTTTTATTGCAACGTCTCATAAAAATCAAAACCAAAGCGCTCTGGTTGGAATTAGAACGACTTTCTCTTCTATAAATCACTAAAGACCCACACAGACCAGAAAGTGGCTGCTTGGATTTAATATTTCATCAAGAGGTATGATTTTTTTCCCCTTCAATGTCTTCTCGTCAAATCCTCAACGCACGCATTCGCAACTTGCATTTATTTATTTATTTTTGGTACCATCTAATTTGGGCCCGAGTCGTTTCTGCACAAATAAGCAGCTGACTCGTGATGTATGCGCGAGGTTAAGCACCAGTCATCTCCTTTAATTCATTCAGCAGCTTCTTGAGCGCAGAAGTGCTCCTCACTTAAAGATCACCCGTCTTCTTCTGCTTCTTCTTCTTTTTTTGTTTTTGTTTAATGTATCTGAAACATGCATGACTCTTTAAATGAGAGAAATTAAAAAAAAAAAAAAAAAACCCCAACCTAAACCAAGCCATTGCTCAGTGTTGTGCAGACAAATCACAGTTGTTAGCACACAGCTTGACATGTCTATTAGAACTGCAGAATCCAACTGCCCGTCTACTTTTACTACTTTTTATTAGGCCATTAGAGCCACTTCATTTATTCTCTCCATAGACTCACTATTTAATTACGTGTCAACTTGCTTCAACACTTTTATGGCTGTGGCATGAAGCACTTTGTGTAACTCTAAAAAAAAATAAAAAAAACTCTCAGATAAAAATAATAATAAAATAAGTAACAAACAATTAAAAACATAACAAGAGTTTAATGGTTTTCGAGGCTTTCTGCTTGACTTGGTGTGACATGTTTTGTCGTCCTTATTGCTTTTGTCACAGACCTGATAAAGCGTTTTTCAGGTAGAACCAGACTTTTAATGTGTGTGTGTGTGTGTGTGTGTGTGTGCGCGTGTGACAGAAAATAGAACGCAGTTATGAGAAGATGTAGTGCCATCTTAAAGGCGCGTGGGCAGCGCTGCTCTGTGGTTTCCACTTTTTGTGTCTTCCTTTTTCAAAAAAAAAAAAAAGAAAGAAAAAGGTTTCAGTTCTCTGCTCCTCTTGAGAAGCTAGCTGACATTTCCCCCAGCAGCCGGGCCGCTGGCGTCCACGCTCTCGTGTTCAGGCCACAGAGTCCGTCCTCCCGCCGTGAGTCTGACCGGTGGAGGAAGACGACGGCTAATCATTGAAACGTTGGTACCAGGGGGACGAGGCGGTCGGGACCTTGGTTTTCTCCGCCTTGGATGAACTGAAAAGCGTCGCTGTCGACTCGTCCGTTCAAAACTGTACGACGACGCAAAAGCCGAGCGGCGACGACGGAATAAAATGAGGCTGAATCTGTGAACCGGCAGTTCTCTTGGCCGCGTCTCGCCCTTCAATGCAGGTCAAAACAAAACAAACCCAAACAATCCCAATAAAATTACCATTTACAGAACTTGATCAGATAATTGGCGTGCAATTATTGTGGCCGTCGCCTTGTGGGTCAGGGCGTGCGCTCCGCTCGCTCACATGCAAAGTTGTGAGGTCAAACATGTCACCTCTCCTGCGCGAGCAACACGTTAGGAGAGACGAAACAAAAGAGAGAAAAGCAGCAGGTGACGGCGATTTTCTTTTTCTTTTTCGGTTCCAAATCTCCCCTTTTTTTTTTTTATCATCGGTGCAGATCTGCGGCGGTTGGAGATGCTGAGGCTTATCTGGCCAGTTTGTTTGACGGCGGCAATGAAACAGACACTTTTTTTTTTTCTTCCCTCTTGCTTCACTTCTTGTAAAACCAAAACACATGAGAAGAAAGAGAAAAGAAAAAAAAAACACCTTTCAGTTCTTTCAGACACTGGAGCAAATAAAAAAACAAAAAGTCTTGTTTTTTTTAACGACTTTGTCTTTTAGGACAAAACACTTTCTCTTTCAAAAAAAACCCTCCCAGTTTGTGGCTGTGAGCGTCTACGGCGGCCTGTTTGGGACAAAACCCTCCAGCCGGGGGGAAAATAACCAAAATGTGCTTGACAGGAATGATAAGAATCGGAAGACGGTTCGCCTGCAAGCAGAGGAACAAACAAACAAACAAACAACACATCTGTCGAAGCTGATTAGTGCAGAATGAAATCCTCCGTTACGATGGGGGGGGGGGGGGGGGGGGGGGGGGGGGGGGTTATGGGGGGTGAAGTGACTTGTGAAGTCTTTCCACCTTTCTTCTTCAAACTGGCAGGTTGAACCTCGTTACACGTCGGATCGTTCTCTCGGTTTCGTTACGACTAATCGAAACCCGTCCACTGTACCGCCGTAGTGTAAAAAAAAAAAGGGTGGGGGTGGGGGGGGGTCAGGAAGTGGTTCGGAGGCTTTTCCAGTTGCAGATCACCTGTTTTAAAAAAAAGAAGCTCCGGCCCCCCCCCCCCCCAGTCCCGTGACCCTTTGAGACCAATTAGCCGTGGCTCCGGAGACACCAGGTTGTGTGGCTTCTTCTCCGTGTTGTTGGCTTTTCTTTCCTTTCCCCTCCGACACGCTTCACAACTTCCCTTTTTAAAAGAAAGCGAACCCCCCCAAATAAACTTGAGTGAGATTATTAACCCCCCCCACTACGCTGAACGGTTTTACCTCGCCTGGGAGTTTGCGAGCTCCTCTCACTTGGTGGAGACTGATATCTCGGGCTAAAACCATTAATCGTCTTCCTTTACCGCCTCGATAATTATCGCTGTAGCAAAATAACAGCTCAGCAAACAGTGAAATTATACCTGTGGTAGGGAGCACAGTAAATACCTGTTTAGCTGCCAGCAAATGTATTTATTAGACTGTCGCCAGTAAATAAGAGGCCTGTCTCGCTTCTTGCTTTTTTTTTTTTCCTTCTTTCTTTTCTTTCTTGTTTTAATGTGTGGCTCTTTGGGGAATCCGCCCCCCCCCCCCAACCCCCCCACACTCCCCCGCCATGATGCCTCCTCTCCATGAAAATGTCTCTGTTGTGATTGTTAATAGACGAGAGTGATGACAATGATTCGCTTTTTTTTTTTTTTTGATGACATGTTGCAACTAGTTAGTGGGGAGAAGAAAAAGAGAAGTTAATAGTGACTTCTGCATTCCTGGGCTGAAATATGTAAGACCCCCCCCCACCCCCCCCGGCTGCTGCACACTTAGCGTTTGATTCAGGAGCTCATTCTGTCGTTATCTGGAAGGTTTGAGGAGAAAGGAGGTCATTTTGCTTTTATTCTTAGTTGATTATAAAACATCACATAGTTTTGTTTGTTGGGGGTTTTTTTTGGGGGGGGGGGGGCTTTCTCGAGAATGGGTTGTCGTGTTCTTCACAACAAATAAAAAAACAACTTATCATGTCGGTTCCGTCACGCTCTTTACTGAACCTTTACGTTCTCGTTTGTATATATATATATATGTGTGTGTTGGTTTTTCTTGAGAAGAGGGGGAGAAAAAAAAACAAGCTCATTGTGTTTTTATTCGGATGCTTGTCTTTATCCGATCTGTGTAGGTTTTTTTTTGGTTTTTTTTCCCTGAATCTTTTGTTTGGAGGGAGAAAAAAAAACTGATTTAGAGGAAAGCGCATCCGCTAAGATCAGGTTGTTAATACCCACCCACATACCCCAATGAAACAATTTCAACAGATACTGTATTCACACACACACACACACACACACACACACACACACACACACACACACACACACACACACACACACACACACACACACACACACACGCACACACACACACACACTCGCCTTATCAACTGTTTTGTTCGCCTGTGGATGGATGATGCTTCCTTTGACAAGGGATTAAATATGCAAAGAGAAATACGTCGATAAAGAACCGCGTCTTTAAGTCTTCGCCTCTTTATTCCATACTTCTGCCTAAGCCTCAAATATTAGGCCGTGTCCCCCCCCCCCCCTACACACACACACACAATCCTCCATCTCTGCCTCCATCTCGTTTCCACTCCCTCCGTCCCATCGCGAGCTGCCCTCGTTTCCTCCACCTCCCTCCGTCTTCACACAACTTCCCAGAGTGTCGGTCACGGGAGCACAAAAAAAAAAAAGAAAGTGGTTTTCCTTTAGAAAATGACCCCCCCCCCCCCCCACCCCCCACCAGACACCTGTTGATTGTGCAATGACTAATTGGCTTTATAATTCAATAAGTGGCGAAGAGAGGGAGGGAGGGATGGAGGGATGGAGGGATGGATGGATGGAGGGGAGGCTTCCAGTCGTTAACGCGGATCCCTGCGAGGAGGCCTGACGCAGGTTTTCGACCTCGTCGGGTTTTAATTACACTCCGGCGGCCTTCGGCGGAGGGCAGAGGCCTTCGAGTCGTGTGTGTGTGTGTGTGTGTGTGTGTGTGTGTGTGTGTGTGTGTGTGTGTGTGTGCGTGTGTGCGTGGGGTCGTGGACCTCCTTGCATCAGCGACCTGCCGAGGCCTCGCTGTCAGTCGACCGGAGGTGAAGAAACTCGCTTCTATTTCTGTCGGCTTCATGTGATTATAAAACAATTAAGCACTTAGGAGCTGACTCTCTGTTCATTACCTACCTGCCCCCCCCCCCCCCCCCTCCTCCTTTCTCTTTCTCTTTCTCTTCTTTCTCTCTTTTTCCCGCCTCCTCTCCTCAAACGGAACGCGGACATGTGAGAAAAGATGTGGAAATCGCCTGTTTTATTTTTTTTTTCTGTTTTAATTGAAAAGCCACGCCGGCTGCTGCTTGAGAGGCTAATGGAAAACATGGAACTAATTTCATTTGAAGGATATCTTCATTAGGGATTATTTAGTCTATCTGTGCTTACCGCCCTCCTTCCTCCGCCGACGCCGATTAGGCCTTTTCTCTTTTTTTTTCTCTCTCTCTCTTCCAAGCAAATATTAATTCAAAGAAGAAAGAAAAAAGAAAAAGAAGGACCCTGAAGTGAAACCGGTGAACGTGGGTTGTGTCTTTGTGCAACAGTTTGTGCTTTGTTTTCGAGACGCTTCCGAGAAACAAAGCGGGATGGCGTCTCGACAAAAAGAAAAGAAGAAGAGAGCGTCTCAGGTAGCGCCGCACGAATTTGCGCGGCGTCTCAAAATACCTCCGATTACAGTTTTTATTTGTTCAGACGGGAGATAAATCCACATTTCTGTCACTTTTACTACTCCTTTCACCGCTCGCCGGCGAACGTGACATCGCTTTGCGCCCACGCCGCGTTTCCTCCGACGGATTATTAAATCCTCTGCAGCCTCTAATAATACTATTATGTTCACACGTATGTGTGTGTGTGTGTGTTTTTGATTATTATTATTATTGTGCGGAGACGCCGGCAGAGAAAAGGGCTCCAAGTCGGAACCGGTGACAACGGCTCCACTCGCCCCCGCCGCCGCCGCCGCTTGTCAGACTGGATACGCCGACTAATTTGTATTAGGAGCCAAATAATCGTATTAATGCCCATTAGAAGCATCACAAGTGGCGAGCATGAAGACATCACTAAGTGACGGCGCCGGCTTCGCCTGACACACTGAATAAAGACGCAATCTGAACACAGAGCCCATCGTCTTATTCATTATCAGGCCTTTTTTTTTTTTTTTCCCTTTCTTTTTCGCCCCTTTTGTGTGTCAATTATTAGCCTCCTTTTAAAAGATATTACCAACAATTAATGCGACATTAACACGAGGCTTCAAAGCGGCAGGCCTGACATGACACTCCTGTAAACACATTTCCCCCGTGATAATGCGAAGGTTGTTTGAATACGAGGGATCTCTGCGCGTATTATAACATCGAGTCTGCTGTGATTCTCTCTCTCTTTTTTTTTTTTTTCCCATGCAAATGCAGCCATCAGGCACCAAATCCTGCCCGAACAATTACACCCGTGTACATGCGTAAGCGCGGCGCCGTATACTGTATCTGCCCAACACAAAAGCCACACGGGCTTGTGGAGGAGAGAAAAAAAAAAAAAAAGCAAAGCCACAGAGCTAAATCTGCATTCAAGCGCCTGATTATAACAGAAACACGACTAGTATTATTATTTTTTTTGATTATTTTTTTTTAAAGCGGGCGTCTTTCTGTGTTTCAAAAAGCCATTTTTCCCCTCTTTTCTGTGCGATACAAAACGGTATATGTTAATTGATAATCAGCAGTGTTGATTCAGTGGTGCATTCAGTGCAAATCTGTGCCCTTCTGGATGTCAGAGGGTTTTCACAGCCGCGCCGGTGCCAACCTCGCTGGCAGCGCCGGCACCTGTTGGCGGTGCCAAGGCCTGGCAGGGGTTATCGATGCTCTCTGATGGTGCCCGACAATCACAGTGGAAATGACTGCGGCTGCTTGCGTCATGCCAGATAGAAAAGAGCATTTTGCCGACAATGGCTCGCTTTCACCATCGCTCCTGTTTTTTGGTTTTTTTTTTCTCCCGAACGCCGCGAACCGCGGCCAAGGAATCAGAAAAATAAAAAAAAGAGAGAGAGAGAGAGGGGGGGGGGGGGGGGGGGGGGGGGTGGCGATATGCAGCGAACGTCATGTCAAACGTGGAAAACGTGCGAGTCGAGGCAGTTCTGTGTGACGACGACGACAGTGAACCTGGAGATGACACACACACACACACACACACACACACACACACACACACACACACACACACACACACACACACACACACACACACACACACACACACACACAATGTACCCCCTGTTGAAGACACATGTGAAAAACACTCTTGAGACACAGATCCTAAAACAAATGACGTTTAAAAAAGGTTCAGGTGGTATTTGTGCTGAAAATGAGCCGAAATTGACAGTGCGGATTAATCCACCGCGATTAATCCGCCGCGATTAATCCACCGCAATTAACCCGATTTTAAAGATTTCATCGCGGTTAACCCATCTGGTAGACTTGCCGTAGAGCGTGTGCAGATGGGTGGAGGATCCGCTGGCGACAGAACCGACACGATGTGGAAGAACCTGAACAGCACAAGTCCCCAAAAAAAAAACCCCAAAACAAAAAAAGCTAAGACGGAACTGACATGAAGGATTACACACAGTTTCTTTTCACAAGAAGCACTTCCTGCTTAGAATCGCATGTTGATAAGAAGTCGACTCTCCTCTCACACAAGGTCAACAAGTCGGTGTCGTTGTAGTTGGAAAAGTAAATATATGTATTTTTTTTTTATTTTCTCATCCACATGAAGTCATGGAGCACTCTGGAATAGTTGATCTTTAACAATCCATGCTGTTAAAAAGACATTTCAAGACTTATTTCTAAAAAGGAAAAAAAAAAGATTGCAGAACTAGATTATTCATAAAAATAAAAAATCTGTTTGAAAGTGCAAAACTAATCAAACCGACTTCAAAATGTCTAAATAAGCTGACTGGGTGTCTTCAGGATCACCACACAGCTCAGACCACAGGTCTGTACAGCTGCTTGAACCAGAAAAGTCATGTTTGTTAATTGTACTTGTTAATTGTAACAGGAAGAGGCTGTGAGTGACCATATATGGACATTTTCCCCATAAAGCGTTCAGCTTTAAGCTTAAATATTGAGCTGTTTAATCGTGATTAATCCACACGGACCCTGCGATTAATCTGATGCAAACACACGATGCCCAGTGCTCGTGGACGCGACGCAGAGGGGAAAGAGGTATTTGAACAAAGCGCCTCAGCAGAGACGCGCTGAAAGAAAACAAATTAAAGACTAGGAGACGCAGTCATGCTGATTGTGGTGAAGATGTGATGCAAATCAATGGCGTAGCCTGCAGGTCGAAAACAATACAGGACGGGTTGGAGGCAGACAAAAAGATCTGACATGTATTGAAAAACAAACATCGCTGATGACGGCGGGTGCGCGTGTGCACGTCACGTGACACCTGAACGCACTTCAAGTCAATAGAAACCGACAAATAAAGGGTCTAAAGACGAGGTGGCAGCGTGTCCCGGCGCTGAACAGTGACGTGAAGCACGTCTGACACGTTGGGATGTTAAACGGCGGTGCGTGCGGCGGCGGCGGCGCTGAATGAGAAAGTTGAGGCTGTTCACGTGTGCAGGAGGACCCGGGTGTCAGATGAACACAGGAGCTGCGACGGCGGCGAGGTCGTTTGAATAGAGCGCATGCAAATATTCTGTTTGTCCCGATGCGTGCAAACAGATGATCTTTATTAGTCTTCTTTGTCTTTAATCTTGCAACAAAAAAAAAAAAGCTCCACGTTTTCAGCCACGACGGCGGATCCTTTGTTGTGTTTGTCTTTTTTTATTGTTGTTGTTGTTGTTGTTGTTGTTGTTGCACATGCTGAATAATATCTGATGCTGAAATGAATCTGGAAATGTTATAATTGCTCCACAGTTTGAGGAGTTTATTCACACACTAACACACACACACACACACACACACACACACACACACACACACACACACACACACACACACACACACACACACACACACACACACACACACACACACACACACACACACCAGTCATTTAACCGCAGCTGTGTTCAACTCTGCTAACGCCGAGAATCGATCGGTGGATTCACAACACGCCAGGATCGTGCATTTTTTTTCTACAATTTCCTGTTAAAGACTAAGAGAGAGAGAGAGAGAGAGAGAGAGAGAGAGAGAGAGAGAGAGAGAGAGAGAGAGAGAGAGAGAAGAAGAAGAAGAAACAAACCACAGACGTGAGCCTCTCTCGCATGCAGCCGCCTCCTCAAAAGATAAAAAAAAATTACAAAATAAATAACCGAAGGTCTGCAAGGCACGGCGTCATTCCATCTCAGGTACATCAGGTGAGTTTTTTTTTTTTTTTTCAGAATATAAGCCTGTGAATGTCGTCGTGCAAAAAAAACCCCAAAACAGCCCAATAACCGTTTGACCCCCACTGAGGTGGGCGGAACAATAGATTCACGAGAGGCGGCACAAACTCCTCTTACGTTTCTTCTGCAGCGAAACATCCCACGTCTGCACGTTTGTTTACCAAACAACGGGAACCATGATAAAATAGAGAAAGATTTGTGGCGCCTCACACAGAGAGCAGCGAGCTTCACCAACCCTGTTCTGTCACTGCCTGACCACCGCCGGCGCCTCGCGGGCCCTGGAGGTGCACTGACAGTGTGTGTGTGTGTGTGTGTGTGTGCACTGTCAGTCAGACACACACACACACACACATGCGCGCTTCCTGTTTTCTGTTGGTTTCCTGTTTTTGTTCTGACTCGACCTGGACAGACGACGTGAATATCGACCCGACGTTTCAGGCAAAGCCAAGACTGTTTCACATGTTGTGTTAAAACGTGTGTGTGTGTGTGTGTGCGTGTGTGCGTGTGTGTGTGTGTGTGTGTGCGTGTGTGTGTGTGTGTGTGAGGCATTATTTCCCCTGTGGTCTCTCACACACCCTCTCCTCTCCGACGCCTCAATAAACACGTTTTGCATTCAGTTTGGACGCGACCTTTGAACTTTTAACAGTCAAGCCGCATTAGCGCTGCTCACACCTGATATACGATTAACATGCTTCTTGTGTATAATTTCCAGGGTTTATACTTAAAAACAATCACAAAAAAATACTTACATTTTGATTTATTACCTAAGAAAAGTTTTGCTTCCCTCCATTTTATAATAATTCTGATTTAAACAGACACTTGACGCACCTTTAAAATCCCGTTTAGGTTGAATTCTTTGCAAATAACTCCTCATATCGCAGCTCAACAGTGGATTAAATGCAATGAAATGATTGAATACACTTCTTGACAAGACATCTACCACATAGAGATAGATGGAAGTACTTTAACTATCCTCAATCGGAGAAATTCAGATGTCCGGCATCGTCCAGTGTATGCTATATATATATATATATATATATATATATATATATATATATATATATATGTATATCAGTACAGATTTAAAAGAAAAATAAAAGAACAGGTTAAAAAGCTACAGGTATTTAAGGTGTGATTCATGTTATAAAACACCCTCGTGGAGGTTCTTTCCATACAGGTCACACACACACACACACACACACACACACACACACACACACACACACACACACACACACACACACACACACACACACACACACACACACACACACACACACACACACCATATCAGACTCGTATTGACAATATCAACAGATTAGCCTGTTTTTTTTCCCGCAGTTTGATCTCCAGCAACAACAACAAAAATCAACGAAGGATTTCAAGAAACACTAACAAAATACTAATACGTGGACTTTTGTCCGCCTCCCTCCGGCCTGAGCCTTGTTGAGTGTAGCAACAAGAGATTAGGCGCTTTAATATTTTGGGTGTAATCTGATTTGACTCCGAGGCGAAGTTCAGGAAAAGTGGAATGGAAAAGGCCAAGAGAGAGACGCTCTGCCTCTTTGTCCTTCGCCGTCTCTCGTTCGTCTCACTTCTCTGCGGTCTGCCATGGACTCCAGCCGACGGTTGACAGACCGACCGCAGTGCGACGTGACGTCAGCTCCACCTCCTGAATGTTTCTCAGCGCAAACCGAATGTTAGCGTCACGGCGAGGCCTTTTAAGACGCAAAGTTATATCGACTTCTGTTTCATTCGCCCGTTCTTTTTCTCCAGCCGAACTAAACTATTATCCACTTTTTGAACTCTGGAGTTGCAGTTTAAGATATTGATTTGTGTTTTTTTAATACATTTTTTTCATAACCGATGACGAATTTGAGTTACTTACAAGACCAGGGACTTTTATTCAGAGTGTATGAGGACACGTTTGCACTGGTGGATAAGTTATTCACTTTTACAGTTGAAATCATTCGCATTTTTCTGTTTTCTCTTAATAGTTTTCAACAAACTTTTTGTTAATTAAATCAGCGAATGGCCTCTTAGTCGCATTGCACATCATAAGAAATCCCAATTTATACACTAATTATATTATTAATTGCTTTGAAGTAGATGTGGACTCATGCCACACGACACCTTACTTATTTTTGTCTCATATAAAGTAATTTTCCCTGATGAATCACAATATTTTACACTTTGAAAGGTTCAAGGTTGCATTTCTCCCACAGTGATTCTTAATTTTAAAAAAACAAACTAAAACAAAGTCGACTAAAAAGACTCATATTTATGCACAAATATCAAGTTGTAGGCAGTTTGCTGGGAGTTTTAAATGGACATATGCATGATTTTGTGCAAAATGCAAATCATTCCATGACTGCGTTTATCAATACTGTCATCTATATTGTGTTTTTCCTTGATTTTGTCCACTTTTTTATGCTTTGAATATAGAATTTATATAGTCTTGATGATACATTTGTGCACGTTATAAGACCAAATACTCTTATATTTAGATTGCACATGCAAAAATGCACATTATTGGACTCGTCATTAATGATTTTAGAGTGGACTCATGCATGCAACCGGGCAATGATGCAAATTATTAATGATTTATTTTCTTAATACAGACATCAGTAGATTTCTTTTCTTTTTTTTCTCTATAAGTTTGTTTAATAGAAAAAAAATTAAGATAACAGAAAAAACAACATGTAGAAAGTTATGAGGGATTTGTGTATTTGAAGTGGATTGCATGCATGCATGTGTGGAATATTACGTTTTTATAACAGGTGGAAACAATCTTTTACTAAACATGATACCGGAGAGCCATATTTAGATTTGCACGTGCAAGAATGTGCGTTGGCGTACAAGTTAGAGGGGTTATAGAGAGGAAACATGCATGCAGCGGTGGAAAATGCAAATGACTTCCGACTTGGATTTCATCCTTTTGTTGATCTGGTCGACTCACATTCAGAAAGCAGGTGCAGATCAGGGATGTTTTAGAAGTGGACACATTGCTTCTGCACAATCAATATGTGATGTTCTACTATTTTCAGACCAAATTACTGCCGCCGTGATCACTTCACTCACAATTCATAGTTTTCATGAAAAAAGAAAAAAGAAACATGATGAAAGTAAGTGCATATCTGCTTATGGATCAGTTTCAGAGGACACACATGCAAATATGTGATCATTTCATCTTTTTTTTTTATTTTAACTTTGCAAAGGTAACAATATTTTCAAAAAAAGAACACACACTGTAAATGAAGGCATCTAGTGTGTCCGTCGTTTTACGCTCCAAAACTAACTTCTGTTTGATTCAAGACCAAAGTTGATCCATATTTTAGCTGCGCCTGCTTGGTATCCAGTCCTCGGCTAGTTATAAGAGATTTTAAAGTTTGAAGTGGACGCACGTGCAACTACAACCTGAGTTTTTCCAAATGACATCTTGATTTTTGTCATTTTCACAGCCAATTACTGCATTTACTATCAAATTATCCTTTTTTTATTCTGCAAAGTAATTTTTTTCATTAAAAAAGAAACGCTCATATTAAAATGTTTAGTACTTGTGTGCTACCCATATAACAGTCCCAAATAAACTTTTGCTTGATTCAAGACAAAAGCAGATTCATATTTTAGTTTGCAGCTGAAAGAATATCGACTTATGGACACGTTTTAAGAGATTCGTGAGTTTCAAAGTGGACAAGTGCAAATATAAGCAGAATTCTGTGCTTGAATTGACTTTGTGTTTTACACAAAACTGACAACTCGACTTTTGTCATTTTCACTGCAGATTACTTCAAATGGTATCATTTACTTTCTTATTTTTACTTTGCAAGGTGAATTCTTTGGAAAAGCAACACACAATGTGAATTATGTCTTCTAGTAGAAGTGTGTCAGTCATATGACACTCCAAAACAAACTTTTGCGTCATTCAAGACCAAAGTAGATTCACATCTGAGTTTATAGCTAAAAGTTTTGTGCTTGAATTGACTTTTTATTGTTGTTTTATTAAAAATGACTCAATTCAAGTCGTGTAGTGCATGCGTGCAGGTCGTATTACACTACAAAACAAACTTTTGCTGGATCCGAGACTAAAGTTGATTCATATTTGTGTTTGCACCTGCGAGAATATCCAGTTATAGAACCATTTTTTTTCCTGCTCACACTGACTTTGTTATTCTGCTTTCTGCAAAAGGACAAACTCACCAGATTGATGCACGTGTCACAATTTACTCCCAAGTTTGTTTTGTGAATTTCCTTTTAAAAAAAAACAAAAAAACCAGCATGTATTAAGATGTGTGTGTGTGTGTGTGTGTGTGTGTGTGTGTGTGTGTGTGTGTGTGTGTGTGAGCATCTGCGTGTTACCCGGTAATAAATGCAGGACCGCCTCACTCTAATCAAGCTGATTAAAAATTCCTGCGCGCACAGCCGGAAATCGCACCACCGTTGTGCGTGCGTATTTTGCGCGTTGGCGTGCGCGGCGTCCCTGCGCGCGCGTCCACTTTTTCCTCTTTTCCTCCACTTTAAAAATTTTTTTTTTTTTTTTTTTCAATCCAAACCAAACAGGACTTTTTTTTTTTTTCTTTCCTGGACATAAATCATGTGTTTTATTTGTAATAGCGGAGGATTATTCTTCCACTTACACACACACACACACACACACACACACACACACACACCATCTCTCCCCCCTCCTCACCCCTTTATTTATTTATTTATTTATTTATTTCACCTCTCTCTTGCACGCCATATGAAATGAGGAGGAGGAAAAAAAAGGGGGAAAGCAGGCAGAGGAGAGGAGAGAGAGAGAGAGAGAGAGAGAGAGAGAAGGGGGGGGAGTGATGAGTCAATACAACTAATAATTTAATGGGGACAGAGAGGCAGAGAGACGGAGTGAGAGAAGAGGAGGGGAGACAGCGACAGGACACCTCCTACTATCAGTCCCGCGGGCAGCGGCTTCTCCTCCCGCAGCCTCGTCTTCTCTTTACACGCTCGACATGGGAAAGTGAAGCGCACTTTTTGACCCCCCCCTTCCATTCCTCCTCCTCCTCCTCCTCCTTCCTTTCTTGTTATATTCCGGCGGACCTGTTTCTGTTTCGGGGGCTGTCCGCATCTCGTCTCCTCATCGCCTCCATAGCGCTCTTCTTTTTTTTTTTTTTTTTTTTTTGAAATATATTTTTTATTATCATTACACGTTACTCCCAGCGTATGAGTGCGTGTTGCTCTCAGCCCCGGCTGCTGATTCGCAACATCTCGTTTATTTATTAATTATTATTGTGAGGTTTTTTTTTGGTTTTTTTTCCTCGGTTGTTATTGTGAGAAGTGGAGCCGCTCCGGCTGCTGGCTGCACTGTAACGCCGCTCCTGTGTGCCTCCTCTCCGGCTCCGCTCCTCATCGTCCCCCCGGTTCTTCTTCCTCCTGCTGGATGAGATGAAGAACAACTCCAGAGCCCAGAAGTCGCCTGCACTTGTGACCGATGGACGCGGCTTTTTACACGTTTTGCCGCTTTGATCCTCCTCAGCTTAATCATTATTCTCACCATTATTATTGTTATTATTATTCCCACCATCCTCGCTCTTTCTCCCCTTCCTGCACCCGGACGGAAATAGCTCGAGCGGCTCCACCACCGCCGCCGCCGCCGCCGCCGCCGCACGCGCATTTTTCTCTCCACGTCGGCTGAGACGCACGAACACACGCGCACGCCTTACCAATGTCCGCCCGCCGCGGCGCGTCTTCTCGCCCGCGTCGTCCGTTCCTCAGACCCGGGCTCCGCCTGCCAGGAGAGCCGGGGGAAGCGTCTCTGCTCCCCGCCGCCGCCGCCGTCATGCACACGTAGAGAAGATAGACCCCCCCCCCTACACCCCCCCCCCCCCTCCCTCCACCGCCTCCACACAGGAACCGGGACTTTCTTTTTTGTTTATTTTTGTTTTTTGTTTTTTTTTTCCCCTGGTGAAACTTGAAGAAGTCGCCTGGTTTATGCTCTCCAGTGCTGAAGTGCTGCGTTCAAGGTTGGTGTGGAGTTTTCAGTTTCCCCCTCAACTTGTCTCCTCAAACTCTTCTGTGTGTTTTAAGGTCATTTTATTTAAAAAGGGGAAAAAAAAAAAACCCTGACCTGGATCCGGTGTGTATCCGGGTTAGGATTCCGAGGACCCCCCCCCCCCCCCTCCCCTTCTCAACCATCCCTCTTTCTATTTGTGGGGAATTAGTTGCCTCATTGCATGCTATGAATGGGGAGTTCATGATCTTTTTTTTTTTTTAGAGAGGGCGTAGGGGGTGGATGATTTTGTCCCCCCGTTTTTTTTGACAATAGCATTCCAGTTCATGTCCAGATCTTCACTCAGCTTGGTGCTGGTGGTGTGACCCCCCCCCCACCCCCCCCACACACACACACAGGGTCAAAGCACCTGTGTGTGTGGGGGGTGTGAAGCGTCTGTCCTCCATATCTCCTCTGTTTTCTTTAAAAACAAACTTTTGATAACTACTGATAACTACCCTGGTGAGTCAGCAGCTGCCTGAGTTTCCTCAAACTTTACTGCTTCGTGTGTGTGTGTGTGTGTGTGTGTGTGTGTGTGTGTGTGTGTGTGTGTGTGTGTGTGTGTGTGTGTGTGTGTGTGTGTGTGTGTGTGTGTGTGGGGTGGGGTTAGAAGTGAAACGCTTCACCTGTGAACGTCTGATTCAATCAGAAAAGTGACATTCCGAGGCCGTTAATCATCTGCGTCACCGATGTGAAGCAACATGTAGTGAGTCACAGAACCCAAGTCAGAGAACACAGAACCCAATGTCGTTGTCCCCCCCCCCCCCCCACCCCCCCCCACCCCCCGCCGTCTGTGCGTGCATGGCGACATAACCTTGCTCCTTGAAACTGCCCATCCACGTCCATCCGGGTGGAATCGTCGTCCCGGCGAATGAGCGCGTCTGCACTTAAAAAAACAAACCGGGGGAGATTCCTGCGGCGGGACGGCCGTTCATGATACACGCCCCGAAAAAATGTGAACATCGCGGCGGCACGGAGACGTCACGGCGGCCACCGGGGTCGTGGTGACGAGGTGAAACGGACAGTTACGGCCCGTAATGGGGCTCTTCACACTGCTCTCTATTGCCTTTCTGAAAACGCCTTCGCGTGACAGCGAGTCGGGAGACGCGTTGTGTCTATCGCCCTCTTCCTCCTCCTCTTCCTCGCTGACAGCCGAACTCTTGTCCCCCCCCCCCCCCCCCCCCCCCCCCCCCCCCCCCCCATGCCCTCCACCCTCCCCCAGGTGATAGTGAGCAGAGGCGCTGAGAATGATGGACCATCTCAGCGAGGCGTGTCTGGAAAGGAGAACTCTGAGCTGGTGAGCAGCATGTCGGAGGCCAAGGCCCCGCCGGCCAAGCTGCCCCGGCTGGAGCAGAACGGCAGCCCCCTGGCCGGGCCCGGCTGGGCAGCACCGGCGCCAAAGCTCGCCGGCGTCCCCTACAAACCGGCCGGCCACCTGCTGAAGACCTGCCACAAGAGAGGTAACCACTTCAGTCCCCTTCCCACAGTTGAAGCTACCAGCCGACAGTCTCAGTTTTAGAAACAATTTCTCACTTTCTCCAAGACAAAAGTCGACTTAAGAACTTGTGATTGGCTTCGCCAGCTCATAAATTACCAGTCCAAGCAAGGAGAAAAAACAAAAACCCACAGATTGTCACATAAACACCCCAAAAAACTTGTGCTTTTCTTTATTCGAGCATTTAGAGTGTGAATAGAAGATGGAATTTGGACGCTTTGGAATTCTTCTTGTTAAAACTTGTGATTTAGTCGGTCTAGTATCATTTTAAGCGGAACGTTATGGCTAAATAAATATTTTCCTTTCATTAATTGGGCAAAATTTGACAAAAAAACCCCCACAAAATGAATAAAACACAGACTCTCAGCATCAACGATAGCGAGAGCAATCGCTTCATGTGATATTTGTTCATGAAAATGAGCAAAATAAGGATTTTAAATGGAGGAAAATGCAGTTTAAAAACACGGTCCTCACACACACACACACACACTCCCACATATTTGTGGAGACAATAGCCAATAGAGGCGCGGAGGGAATGATTGGTGTGTGGTGCTGCATTAGCAGTGTGTCGCCGCTCCTCTCCGCAGCCTGCTGCTCTGACGTTTCTCCATAAAGTGGAAACTTTCAGTCCTTTAAGAGCCGTTGCTGTTTAAATGGGATGAGATTTACTTTGAGATTATGACATAGCTTTTTAATATAACCCGTTGTTGTCTTGAGTGGGAAAAAACGCGGCGGGGAAAGGCCATCCAAAACACCCACCTTTTTATGATTATGCTTTTTTCTTTTTTCTTTAATTCTTCGCCAGGTTGGAAATGGGCTCGAAAAGCTGCAGGTTCTGGAGTCGTAACGGTTGTTTGTGTGTGTGTGTGTGTTTCTGCCGGTCGGGTTTTCTCTTTGGCCAAGAGGGAACTCTTGGAATGTGGCGGCGTTGAAGCGTCCTCGGATGGGTCGTTCTTTTTTTTTTTCTTCTTCTTCTTCTTCTTCTTTATCTCCACGTCGCTTCGCCCCAGCTGAGAGCGCCTAATTCCTCACCTCCATCATCTCCCGCCACGTTCTGCGCCTCTTCCCGGGGTTGTTTTCTCTCTTTTTTTTCTTCTTCTTCTTCTTCTCCTTCTTCTTTTCTGTCCCTTTCAGCGGAGGGCGGGCGGGCGGCCCACAGTGGGGCATTGTGTCCGAGCCCGAAACAATATTTAGCGCAGGCCCTCTCTGGGCTCCCTGGAAACAAAGCCGGTATTGATCCCCCCCAAATGAACCTACACAGCAGTCTTTATTGTAGTTTAGATCTTTATCTATTAAAATCGGAGGGTGGGGGAGGGGAGGGAAGGGGGGGGGGGGGGGGGGGGGGGGGGGGGGGGGGCAGAAAAGCGGCTCTTTCAGCACATTCCCTCGCATCTGTCGGCTATTGATTGTTTGGCCGGGGCCGCGTGCGTCTTCTGGAATGCCCGGGATGGGAAAAATATCAGGCTCTTTTATTGTGACGAGAAGTTTGGAGGGCGTCGTTGCTCCGGCGCCGTTTTGGAATTGTAGGAAAAAGAAGGAAGCGGTCCGCTCGCTTGCCCCCGTTGGTCGCCCCGGACGTAGTGAAGCATGGCGCCTTCCTTCCAGCCTCACGGCGGAACCTTGTTGGCGCGGAGGTCGGGTAGGATTTGGAAGCGCTGCATCATGGGAAGATGATTTCCCGCTTGGCAGGCGGCGAGGCGAAGGCGAATGTGATCCCGGCACCTTGACAGGGAGGAAACGCAGCGTTTCGCCAAAAGAAAGAAGGAACTGAAGGTGGGTTTTTTGGGGTTTTTGTGTTTTTTTAATCATTATTGTTGTGAGGTAAAGGTTAGAAAATCTGTTGATAGTTTTAAACATGTGTCCTGTGGATGAAAAAAGAACAAACAAACTGGAGCAACAGCTCTGCAATGTTACGTCGTTTCCCACGCTTGAGGCGGCGGGAAGGAATCCTCAGACACGTAGAGCCACAGGAGCCCAGGTTATACGCAGTAGAAGACTGCTTGATTGATTCTCTGAGTTTATGTTCCGGTTTGGACCTTGAGACGAAGTTGAAAACGACTCGTCTGAGTTCATCCCCCGAGCACTTCTATCCCCGGACAGTGGCTCTCCGTGTCTCCATCCATCAATCTTCTCCGGCGCTTTATCCAGATTCCGGGCAGCGAGGAGACGGGGAGGCGATCCCAGCTGACTGCCAGTGGAGAAGAAGACGGCGTACGTCCTGGACGGACATCAGTCCATTACGAGGAACGACGACTCCCACCTCCACTCTTACAGACAGTTTAATCGCCGTTCAGGACAAAACACACGTTTTTACTTGCGTACAGTAATATCTCAAATCCGAGTGTACATTTACTAACGTATACGACGCTGTCGTCTGCGTCAGTGGAGACACGCGACCGAAGACGGCCGCTCATCTTCCCCATCCGGTGTAGGACTCTCAGGCTCCGCCCCACTCCCACTTGTCTTGATGCTCACTTCTGAGTTTTTTTGCTGTGATCATTTCAAACGCGACCTGCCGTACGTGAACGTGATCGGACCTGGTTTTGAGCCCAGAGCGCCTGAAGACGAGGTGAAGTCCCGCCGGTCAGACGGGACTCACTGTTTCCAGCCCAAAAAATCCCCATAAAACTCACATGTCTCAACAAAAACCAGCCCAAATCTGTGTCGGAATCATGGTAAAACCATTGAATGTATTATATGTGTGATAAAAAAAACACACCATAAAGACACAAAAGAAGAAGGAGAATGAGGTAAAAGGAGCACAACATTTTGTCGGAGCCACTTCCTCCAGCGCTTTTTCGTGACATCAGTCACGAAGCGGTCGATGTAGAAAAATATCCATATTGTTACCAGATACGATGGAGGCCTGGGTCTGCTGTGAAACAATCTGAATTGGCATTTTCACGAGGCCACAAAGCAGGTCGGACACGAGTCACTGTGAGTAAAAAAACCCCCAACAAATCAGAATGAAGTTGCGTTTCCTGCAGTGTGAACAGACCGAGCTCACACTACACCCACCTGATTCCCATGTTCTGCTGACAAGTGACCCGTATCACAACCAGACCTCCATCGTATGCAACACCAAATCGGATAAATCTCAGATGTGTTTCAATGCGACCGCTGTCTGGCGGCCGTTTTCACAACGTCCACGCCGTCGACGTGAGGCGGAGTTTATCGTCTTGAGAGTGGCGAGGAAAGACGCTGGCAGAAGTATTGAATCGTGTTCCTTGACACCCTGCAGTTGTGGATTCGCTCCGTGTCGGTGATTCTCCACAATCCCACCGCTCCTGGCTCCACCTCCACTCGTAGGCCAGTCGGTCTTTGCTCAGCCTCCTTCCTTCTTCTGCCGCCTCCCCTCGCACAACCACCAGAAAACGGACAGAAATGGTCGTTCACACTGCGGTCTGACGGAGGACGCTTTTGAAAACGTGGCGCTGCGCAAAGATGCTGGGGAGCTGAGCGTCGAGAACGTAGACGTATTGAGCCTGAGCGTCCCCGCTGTGTGTCCCTGTGTCCTCAGGCAACATGCTGCCAGTGTTCTGCGTGGTGGAACACTACGAGAACCCCATGGACTTCGACAGCAAGGAGGAGCACGCCGAGTTCGTCCTGGTCCGCAAGGACATGCTCTTCAACCAGCTCATCGAGATGGCCCTGCTGTCACTGGGCTACTCACACAGCTCTGCAGCTCAGGCCAAAGGTAAACCTAACCCCCCACGCCACACACACACACACACATACACACCACCACCACCACCACCACCAACCCCCCCACTGTAACGATGTCGCTCACAGACACTCGTCATCCAGGGAGCTGACACTTTTCTCTTTTCTTATCGGTCTCATTTTCTTATTATTAATCTCACCTCTCCAGCATGATCTGACGTGTTGTTACTTTAGCGCACACACACACACACACACACACACACACACACACACATTCTTCACTGTGCACACACTCGGCTCTCCCAGTATATATTTATATACTCTTACACTCGGTGACTCAAATAGGTGGGAGGGGCCGGTGGAGGGAAGGGTTCGCTAATTGCACTTGAGCTCACGCAGGCCGAGGGCGGCGGTTTCAAGGTGCCTCTTAGCATGCTTTTTTATTATAGCCTGTCCATCACACTTACACACACACACACACACACACACACATATACACACACACACCACAGCCCACCTCTCCTATAGTGTAAGCAGTCTTCCTTCTCACTTCCCGCCGGGTCGACTGCCACTGATTTTAAGTTCGTCTCTGGAGAAAAAGAAAAAATGCTGCATGATTGTTTGTGATTTTGGCTTAAAAATAAGCAACGTTGATGGAGCGTATCGGAGAAATCCCTCGCTGGTGTCGTGCTCTGGTCGTTATTTCCATTGTGTGTGTTTGTGTGTGTGTGTGTGTGTCGGTCCAGGTATGATTCAGGTGGGGAAGTGGAACCCCGTCCCTCTGTCGTATGTGACAGACGCTCCGGACGCCACAGTGGCCGACATGCTGCAGGATGTCTACCACGTGGTCACGCTTAAGATCCAGCTGCACAGGTAAGTCACACACACACACACACACACACACACACACACACACACACACACACACACACACACACACACACACACACACCCTGCACATTTTGTAAAATTTTCAGCTGAATACAGCCTTTAACCATCTTGTCACTCGAGTTTAAATGGCCCAGGACTAAAAACCACAGTGAGCTTGTGTTCAGAGTCAATGACTTGATTTAAACTCCCCGACGGCTGTGTAGATTTCACTCAATTCCAAACTCGGAGTAATCAAATACAAAACAGAAAAGGATTTTAAATATCGTGGTCGCTTGGTCTCTTTAAAAGATTTGTGCTAAAAAAAAAAAAATGTTTTTAAAGCAATTCTTTTGAGATATTTAACACATAAAATAATCAGCAATTCAGCGACACAAATCAGTTTTGAAACCACAGGTCTTATTTCAGAAATCACATTCATCACTTCATTGGGGAAGCTCCGTTTGGCTGCACTGTGTCACACATTACGTTTAATATTGAGGCATTTATAACTCCACCGATCCAAAATGTGGCTTTTTTTTATTTTTAACATCTCAGCTTCTGATAAATGCATACAGAGAGATTCTTTTTCAGTAAATAATAATGTTTCAAGCTCAGAAGCTGGTGCCAGTGTACATGTTTGACACTGAGAATAGCATCATTACTTTCACCCTCAACAGGCCGGCCGTTCCCAGGAAATGGGAAAAAGCCATTTGAATAAACAAAATTTCCTCATCCAGCAAACTAAAACACACACACACACACACACACACACACTTCCATTCACACACAGCTTTTTTTTATTTTATTTTTTTTTATTTGTTGGTTTAAATATTACATGATCTGAGCACAGTTACCCAAACGCTCCTCCGCTCCTCGTGACTGGTAGCGAGCGATCAAGTAGATTTAGCTCTAAATTTAACAGCTTAAGTAACAGATACACACATTTTTGCGCCGGTTAAATAAAAGATGATGATAAGTTGCGGAACAAAGCCCCACTTAGATTTTCTTTTTTTTCTTCTTTTTTTTTTTTGGAAACACTAAAAGTGCCTCTCCGGCAGATGAATACTAGGCTGTTCACCTGAAATATTTCCTGAAATAAACTCTTCACCGCGGCGGCTATTTCAGGCGGAAATGCATTTCTCCTGAATGTACACACACACGCGATACGAGACGGAACAAGCTCCAGCCTCCTCGCCGTCGCTCGCCATATTGCACGCTAAATTCCTCTCTGTAGGTGTGAGGCTTTGTCGTATTTATACACACGGCAGGAGCATACAAGCATTTATAGACATGGACACAAACAGGCTCATATGTGCTCACGGACACAAAGACACACACACACACACACACATGTACACACACACACGCACACACACTGGCGCTGGGTGGAGGCTCGTGCCAGCTGCACGCTAACCCAGTGTTCTGCAACCCTCTGGAGAGCTGTTCCTGCACTCTTTCTCTACCTCGCTCTGCCTCTTCCCTCGCTCTCCCATCTCCTTCTGTCTCCCCCACCACCTCCCACCTCCACCAATCAAGCACAGACACAGACACAGACACACACACACACACACACACACACACTAACTGATGTGAACACGTCCACCAGCCAGACTACAGAAGGTTGTGTTTATTTCCGGCTTGCTAGCCCCCTGAATGCATGGATAGATGTCTTTCTCTTCCTCTCTTCCCCTCTTCCCCTCTCTCACTCTCCCTCTCTCTCTCTCTCTCTCTCTCTCCTCTCTCTCTCTCTGTCTCTCTCTCTCTTCTCCCCAGAGGCTTTCTAGCTGCTGGAGCAGTTTAAGGTGTTCTGGAAAATCCATTGTTTGTGTGTGTGTGTGTGTGTGTGTGTGTGTGTGTGTGTGTGTGTGTGTGTGTGTGTGTGTGTGTGTGTGTGTGTGTGTGTGTGTGTGTGTGTGTGTGTAAGGCGGCATGTTGTCTTACTGGCAGATGTTAGCCTCGACCGTCGCATGAATCCCTCCCACCCCACCCCACATTTTTTTTTTTTTTTTTTTTTTTTTACACGATTTCCCTTATCTTAGATTTTGACAGATTTTTAGTCTCACTTTGCAAGTGTCAAGGGGAAGAAGTGCAAACGTCCAACACACACCGAGCACCTTTGGTGTTGAAAGTGATGACCTCCACACACACTAACACACACACACACACACACACACACACGCACACACAGACCATAAATATGTCTCTCATGTGCAAACTCAATGTTTCTCAGCCAAATACAAAACCAATCTATCTGATATCTAACTCCATTCGCAGCACATTGTTGTCTGTATTGTTATTGTTTTGTGTAAATTTTTTTTCCCCGTCTCCTACCGACAAACCCTTAAACTACCCCCCAAAACCCCCGCCACCGCCCGCCCCGGCTGCTGCAGACATCTAGCCGGTAACACCTTAAATTGTTTCGCCGAGCACAACAAGCCAGGAAGGTAGAAGTAACACAAAATAATAGTCGCCACATGCAGCTGATGTATAATTCATGCATCAATCCAGCAGATGTGTTGTATAAAGTAATTAACTAATCAGAACAATCAGGAGAGAGAGAGAGAGAGAGAGGGGCAGAGAGAGGGAGGATATGGAAGGAGAGAGAGAGGGGCAGGCAGAGAGAGAGAGAGAGAGAGAGGGAGAGAGGGAGGGAGAGAGAGAGAGAGAGAGAGAGGGAGAGAGAGAGAGAGAGAGAGAGAGCGAGAGAGAGAGAGAGAGACAGAGCAATCTCCAGATGCATCTGCTTGATGCGCCAAATGAAATCTGTCTGTCTTGGAGGGGCGCTTGCAGCAGGAAAAACGAGCAGGGGCCCATGTGTGTTCGTCTCTCTCGCTCTCTCTCTCTCTCTCTCTCTCTCTCTCTCTCTCTCTCTCTCTCTCTCTCTCTCTCTCTCTCTCTCTCGCTCTCGCTCTCTCACACTGCCTGTTACAGCTCTGGCTGGAAGATGTGAGAAGGCCATTTTTATCAGTATGTCCTACAAACGCGTCCTCCACCTTTCTTCAGAGGACAAAACTCGGCTCCCAAACATCGACATTCTGCAACTCCACGCCTGATTTTCACAGTAAAATATCGATGACAATTACTTTGGTTATCAATGGATTGTCGAAGTCGATGATAAAAACCCGATTTTGCTTCTCTAATGTGAAACCGCTCGCTTGGTTTCTATTTTTTTTTTACGAGGTTGTACAGTGAAGATTTTAACTGTTGATAGTAAACAAGCAGCAATAAGAGGTGACTCTGTGTTCTGATAGCTAGTTTTGTCCCGGTCGCACCATTTCCTGCCTTGTTTGGACTAAAGAAATCAACTAACTATTGATAAAAACACTAAATAATTTCTCGACGTTGCGTCATATGCGAGACATTTTTCTGTTAGTTTGATGTGAAGCTCTACCGAGTTAATGACCTTCCAGTTGCGTAGGAACTTGTAAGTCGGAATGACGTCACAATAATACCGTCCCACAATCCGGTTGACAACATTGGTACCAAAGTACCAAAATATTATGGCTGCTGCCAAAGAAGCTGTTTTTGAGTATTCATGACGACGTCATTACGTCACACTCATGGTGCGAGTCCACAGGGTCCGTCAGTTTCCAGCTTCCCATTCATTGTCTATGTGAAACGCACCGCCGTGCCCGCTGGGTGACGCATCGCAAAACTCTCGTTAA
The DNA here is from genome assembly GCF_963422515.1 of Blennius ocellaris. Taxonomy (NCBI): domain Eukaryota; kingdom Metazoa; phylum Chordata; class Actinopteri; order Blenniiformes; family Blenniidae; genus Blennius; species Blennius ocellaris. The sequence continues at coordinate 4,930,780 of NC_137657.1, forward strand.
AAAAAAAAACCCGTCTAAACTCGCTCCAGCAGAAACCGATTCAGCAACTGCACCACTTATTTCTCGCCTCAGAAATTTCCAGGAATACTTTTCGCGGAACTGTTTAGATAATAAATAGAATGTTTGTGACCGAGCCGCCATCTTGGTCCAGGAGGGGACAGCCCTCAAGCTATGCTACATGCTACATGCTAAAGAGCGTCAGGGCTCGCACAGCAGCGATGCTACATGCTAAACATGATTAAAATATGACTGAACAGTCGTTACCAGCGAGGTGGAGTGTGCGTGTGGCACACAGCGGCGTGTAGATGGACGCTGTCCCGTACAAAAGTGTCTTTTTATTGAGACACAGCAAGTGACACGTCCACCAAGCAGGCCATTGTTAGACGCAGGGGGTTTCCATGAGGGGGGAAAAAAACAACAGTCTTGTGGACAACTAGCATCACAGACACATCGGCGCCCTCGACAGGAAATGTCAAAAGTTCCCAGTAAAACAATGTCAAGCGTTTTAAATTATCCATTTTAAAATTTCAACAAGTTGGTGCAGTCATGATTATATTATTCAATAAAACACTTTCAGTGGTCTGATTACGAAGAGATTAGCCCGTTCGCCATTTCTTATTCTCGTCGCTCCCAACTCGGAATTTTGGCTTTCCCAGTTGGGACCTTCAGAACTTCCCAGCTGCGTGACAGAACCAGTAGTTCAAACTTGGGAGTTTGGTCCTCGAGGGGGGCTTACAGGACTTTTGCTTCCCGATTCAGGAAATAACGCCGAATTCCAAGAACTGGAAATTTTTTTTTAAATGTATTATTCTATTTGCCAGTGGCTCTGAAGTAGGAAAACAATAATCGGTGGATCTACGATTGATGACGTCTTGGATCAGAGTTCGTCAAACTTTGCGGAAAATACCAAGAGATTCCAAGTTCTTTCCAAGTTTCGTCCCATTTTACAACTTAGAGAAGAAGAATTACAGATTAGAGAGACTTTCTGTCGGTTTTTTGAACATCAAAAGTCAACGGACGTGTTTTGGTCTGAAACATTCAAAGAATAAGGGATAAAACTTGGAAAGAGGCGAGGTCTCACAGATAGAGATCGAAGAATAGACGCTACGTTTTGTCTTAAAAAAAACCTTCGTCTTTGTATTTGGGCTGCTCTCCTCACGGTTCCTCTCACGTTGGGATTCAAACCAGCAACCTTCTGGTCCCAAGCTGGTGACTCTTAACCAACTGCGACGCAAATTCTCACCATTAACGCGAAATAATTGCAATAACTGTTGTGTTGCAGGACGTCCGAGACGTTTCTCATGCTTTGCTCTCTCTCTCCCCCCGTCCCTCTGCGTCCTTGTCCTCCCCCTCCCCTCCCTCTCTTCTCTCTCTCTTTCTCTCCATGTCTCTCCCTCTTTCTCTCCACAGTTGTCCTAAGCTGGAGGACCTGCCGCCCGAGCAATGGAGCCACTCTACAGTAAGAAACGCCCTCAAGGAGTTACTCAAAGACATGAATCAGAGCTCTCTGGCTAAAGAATGTCCTTTATCACAGGTGCTGAAGCCCAATCTGCTCACTCTAAAAACAAACTAAACCATTGAATGAACAGCAAAATATATATTTATTTTGAAAAAAGAAAAAAAAAAGTGAAACGGTAAAAATAAGAGAAAACCCCACCTTCTTTTGCAACCGTACCCGCACAACGAAACAAACACCCTTATCTCTGTTTTTAATCCTCCACTTATCAAATGCCCTGAGTTCGATCAGTCGGGAATGAGAATCGGCATAGAAAATCCAAATCAATGGCTATTGTCAGTCGTGTGCAGCGAGATTTGTTTTTTTTTTTTTTTTTATTTATTTTTTGTGCGTGTGCGTGCATTTTGCTTCTTTCTAACCGCCTACGACACACACAGACACACGCACGGTGGCAGCCAAAAAGCAGAGGTGGTGTTGAACGTATGGTTATTGTTAGATAAACATTGGCCCCAACCCAGAACGATCGGGATTGTTCTTGTTCTTTTTTTTCTTCCTTGTTTCGTTCATTCTCCACATCTCACGGCGTCAGACTGGAGATTTGTACGTGTTACACTCCGTGTGTGTGTGTGTGTGTGTGTGTGTGAGAGGATGGATAGAAAGCTCTAGCGCAGATATTGTATTAACAGGAGGCGTAGTCAGTATATCATGGAGGCAGCTCTGGAGTGAATGGAATGAAACGGCAGTATATCTCTGGCAGTGGCCAATAATGTGTGTATGTCTGAGTGGGTGCGAGCACCGGAGAGAGAGTGTGTTTTGCCCGAGCGTGTTCGTATATCAAACCACGTCGGAACGTATAAAACGTGCGTGTTCGGAGCGGAGTACGTGCGTAGGAGCCGCCGGTGGGACGCCGGCTCTCCTCCCGGGCCGCCGTATGGTCACCTGGAGACCCTCTCGTTTGCGCTGCGCGCATGCACGAGCGAGCGGCTGCTCTCTGGTGTGTGTGTGTGTGTGTGAGTGTGTTGGTGTGTTTGTGTGTTTAGCCGGGCATGAGCAGTGCACTGATGATGTAAAGAGTCCCTGGGTGGCGTTCAGGCGGAGCCCAGCCCGGTCTGGTAATCACCCTGTTTACGGTCCATATGTGAAGACGGCTCAGAAGAGAGCACACGCTAGCTCAAAGGATTTAACACACACACACACACACACACACACACACAGCACACTTTCCTCAGGACACACATTTGCTATACTGACACGAGCCTCAAATTAAATTGAGATTGTTTTTGGCTTTTCGGTGAGAAAAGAGACGCAGTCTTAAAGAATGTCTCGACTCCGTGTGTTCATGTATTTCTTGTAACACGTCGTCGGGCCGGTTTTGAACCTCGCCTGCAATCCTAACGCAAAAGAAAAAAAAATAAAAAAAAATCAATCAGAGTTTATTTGTGAAGCGCTTTACATTCATCTGTAGTACTTTACATTCATGAAAAACAAAACATGCATGCAAAGAAACAGAGTGAGGCGACAAAAAGTGAAGCTGTAGAATACATAGAAACACAAACACAAGGGGAATTAACACATTTCTGCAAGTACATATAAAAGAGAGCCAGTCGAGACGAATGCACTCAGATCTAAAGAGCACATAAGAGTTTGGAAGCAGTTTTTAATTCTCAATAGTTAGGCAGCTGAATTGACATCTACCTTTTTATAGCGTGGGCCAACTTCACAAATGGCTTTAAAATCTAACTGCTGGAGCTTAAAAATCGATTCTTAAAACCAACTGGGACTGAGGGCAAAACGGCATCACGGAATTTTTGCTCCGAACTTTTCTGTGCTTTTCGCTTCATGATGTCGTGGATCGGGGAGCAGATCTCAAAATATATAGAATACGAGGCACAAGTGGATGTGTCTCTGAGCGGACCTCCCAGCGATCCTCGTGTTGGAACACAGCAGTGACACGGGACGTCAGCCTTTCCGCTCCGCCGCTCCCCTCCAATCCGTATCTGCCTGGTTGAAACATGGCGTCCACGAGGCGGCGGTTGACATCTGTTACTCTGCGGGGTTGCATGCGGCCGGCTCCAGCAGCGCGGCCCGACATGTTTCCCGCTCCTCCCTGAACTTCCAGCCGGCTGTTTAAAGACGGGCTCATCACCCCACCCCCCCACACCACCACCACCACCACCACCACCCGCACCGGCGATAAATGGACGCTCTGCATGTCCCTCGTGTCCCTCCGGCGTCGCCACCTACACAAGGAGGTGACAAGTCACGAAGCGTTTGGGCAACCCTCCCGAGATCTCAGACTCGAGGGAGGAGGAGGAGGAGGAGGGGGGGGGAGGGGGGAGAAAGAAGGGAAAGAGAAAAAAAAAAGAAGGAAAGAAGAGCGAAACGGGTGGGAGGGGGCAAGGGGGTGTTGCAGGAGGCGAGCAGAAGATTGGCACCTTTTTAGGATTAGTGTTTCCTTGATATTCTGCTGCGTAATCCCGGACCGAGAGGAGAGGTTAACAGATGAGAAAATCACAGCGAGCGGGTGAAAGAGAATGTAGTCGAGCCGGGAGGGGGGAGGGGAGGAGGCGGGAGGAAGGGCGGGGGGGTGGGGGGGGGGGGGGTATTTTGTGAAATGCTCCTTTTGTCTGGGGCCTTGTCAAACATTTAGTTTCATTCTTTTGTAGTGGGGAGTCATGCTTTGTGTGTTTGGCCTACAAATGGCACGAGGAAACTGGAGGAGACGGAGCGCATTCAACTGCCGCCCATTGTCACTCTGCTGAGGGAGTGGATTTCTGACCCGCGCGTGCCGCCGCCGCCGCCGGACGAGCCGCGCCGCTAACAGCCGACATCCCCGAGAAGCACCTGCGAAATGAAAGTTGCCCTGGTTCTGCCTCAGTCGGCCGATGGTTCTGGGGTCTTCCTCCCCTCTGCTCCCCTGTAGGTTGCTAGCGAGCTTAGCAACCCTCTCGCCCGTGTTCGCAGAAACTATGGCAACAAACGACACTCAAACCCCCCCAACACACACACACACACACACACACTCACTCCTTTGCCACCAGCACCACCTCTTCTTGTCCCCCCCCCCGCTCCCCACTCGCTCGCTGGGCGGCCCCTGATGCACCAGCTGCTGCGTTGTGTAGCAGCAAATAGTCATCAAAATGCCATCTTTGCAGGCCTTCGCCACCTCGGCTGCCACAGGCGCAGCCTAGATGCCAGTGTGTGTGGTGTGTGTGTGTATATGTCCATATATGTGTGTTAGGAGGTGGGGGTAGGACAAGTGTGTCTGTGTGTTGTGTGTGTGTGGGGGGGGGGGTCATCCCAGTCGAGGTGGATATGTGCCATAATTGAGCTCAGTTAGATGTTGGCTCCAGACAAGGCGCAGTGTTGCAAATGGGATATGCTCCTTTTCTTCTTTTTTTTTTTTTTCTCTCCCAGCTGATTCAAGACATCAGGCGAAGTTGGAATGTGTGTGTGTGTGTGTGTGTGTGAGTGTGTGTTTAATTGTGGGCGCGCACGTTAATAAGCGTGTGCGGGTTTGTGTAACGGCACCATGTGTGTTTGTCTGCAGGGGTTGCACCTTATGTCTGTGTTTTTGTGTGTGTGTGTGTGTGTGTGTGTGTGTGTGTGTGTGTGTGTGTGTGTGTGTGTGTGTGTGTGTGTGTGTGTGTGTGTGTGTGTGTGTGTGTGTGTGTCTTAGTCTGGCAGCTGGGTGCCTACAGTACCTGCACTGCTATTCTCCTACACACACACACACCCACACACACACACCCACACACACACACACACACACACACACACACACACACACTTCCTGTCTCCCATGTTGGGGAGTGGAGTAGATGTTGGGGACCGATAGTAGCCCAGTGCCACTTCCTGGTCTTGCTGATAAGCTTTCTGTGCTGCAGATGGCTATCACTTAAAGGGTCCACACACACACACACACACACACACACACACACACACACACACACACACACACACACACACACACACACACACACATACACTCCCGTAGTCGTGCTACCTGTTGACAAGCCCTAGCACAGCCCTCCCGCTGGCAACCGCAGTGGCAGCAGAGGCTCTGGTTATCTGCTTGATTTCACTTAGTGCGAATGCGCGCGCCGTGTGTGTGTGTGTGTGTGTGTGTGTGTGTGTGTGTGTGTGGGTGTGGGTGTGGGTGTGGGTGTGGGTGTGTGTATGTGTGTGTGTATTGTTTCCTTCACACATACACGCCAGGCCCCCTGTGAGAGGTAGAGTGATGTATTGAGGGAGAGGGCTGATTAATGAGGAGCGTTTATTAGAACATCTGTGTCAAAGATGGCGGGGGGAGAGAGAGAGAGAGAGAGAGAGGGAGAGGGAGCATAAGAGATAGAGGCAAAGAGAGAGAGAGACACACACAACACAACACACACACACACACACACCGTCTTCTGCAGGCCTCCTGTTTGTTGCCTGGAGCTGCTTTAGCCCAGATATACTGTAAATAAAACATGGCAGGCTGGAGGAGAAGAGTTCATTGTGCTCCCCGAGTTAAAAGGAGAATTCTTCTTCACTTCCAGTAGCTTCAGGTCGGACGCCGCGGTTCGACGTCGGCGACACCGACCAGGTTAAACTGGCATGTGTGGTTCACCCCCTGGCAGTTGATCATCACAAACACCCCCCCCCCCACACACACACACACAGTAAATCAAACGCAAAACCATTGCCGTCGATTCGCTCTGGCTTTAAAAGAAAGAGAGAGGATTTGTCTTTTTTTCTTTTGCGCAAACAAAGTTGAACTCGCCGTTACCAATGTTGCGTAAATCCCGAAGAAGGAGCGTCTTTATACGAGGACGTATGACCTATTAAGACGGGGTAATTCTGACTTCCTAACCTCAACCTGAACTCCGTCGGGGCTTTTCATTGAATGAGGGCTTTTCAATATGTCTATAAAAGGCTGCTTTGTTTACGCTGCGCAAGTCCAAATGCGGACCTCTTCACCCCTCCTGTTTTTCATCATGATGGGGATGACTTGCACCGCCGCATGGCTGGCACAAATTCACACCCAGCTGCAGCCACCAACGTGACTCGCCTCGGCTCGGCTGCCTGAGTCGCTTGGCTGAACGAAAGAAAGGGAAAAAAAAAAAAGAAAGCCGCTACAAACGGGTGACAAAAAGGCGTGTTCACGTCGCTACACCTGGAACCAGCAGGTCTGGTTAGAGTGACGTTTGGTGCAACGAGGCGATAGAAAACACTGATCGGTCCCGAACGCCCCATTAAATAAAATACTCCTACCTCTGAACTTTGACCTTGAAGTTTGTTTGGGACCAGCGGTTGAGTTTGGATTTCCCATAATTTTTCCTTCTGGGGTTTATTTTAGGACATTTTTCTGTGTCGCACCTCAAAATCCCCCCACATGGTTTGGAATCTGCGGTCAGAAGCCTTCTTGACAAGGCCCAAGGCCTCGTCTGCTATGACGTCGTCAAAATCAGACCTGGGAATTGTTTCGTTTCAGAAAAGTTTCACATCTACACTGCAACTTTCTGAAAACGATGTAGTTAGCATGCTAGGCTATCAGCTGGTACTGTTGGGTGACGGACGACAAATTGGACGCTATTCCGTCGACTCTCAACTATCAAACTACCAAGTCTGAGGGGAATGTGACCGAGGAGGCACGACGCTCTGGACGCCGCCACGTTTGGTTCTGTCTGTCAACTCACAGGTGTAAAAGAACGATTTAGCGAGATGCAGTAGTGGCGTCAACAAAGAGACAGACCCATAGTGTTTCTGGAAAGTGTCGTTTTCGCCCGACGGAGCCCGAGCGTTTTCAAAAAGTTGCGTTGTTCGCGACTTGGAGGAACATTATCACCCAAAAACGCAAACAACAGTATGTGTAAATGGTTCCAGAGAAGCAGCCTGAGGGGCGGGCGGTGGTGTGTCGTGGAAAAAGAGGTTGGGATCACTGCGGTTTTTGCTAATCGGACAGTTTTGACACCCTGCGCATTGCTTGGATTGGATAACTGGTGATTTAAGTTCCTTTTCTTTGCTTAAAGGACTTCAAAACATGAAAGATGACAAGTCAAACAGGGGAATGAAGAAAGGGAAAGTCATTTTACCATATGAACTATTACGATTACCACTTACAAGTTGGCTTAAACAAACCTCCCCTGGAGTTCTTCTCATTTATACACTTCTCGTACTGTTGCCTACTTTCCGGAGTCGTTTGTTTCTTGACGAATTCAGACGTCAGGCTGACTCTTGCGTGGATCTTAAAACATGACAGGCATCCCTGCTATGAGGCTCTAAATGTTCTTGAGTGATCACATTCCTGATCGACGGCCCTCCGATCTGCAAACGTCCCCGTCAGTTTCGGTCCGATCATTCAGATTTGATTCTTTCCCAATCCGATGCTCGTATTGTCTTGGTGGATTGGGTTTGGAAAGAGGTTTTGTTTGACCAGTTGAGTTTGTTTTTTTGCGACGTGGACCTCCGCTGCCGGTTTACCTTCGA
>NC_137657.1:4938906-4943906 GCF_963422515.1 Blennius ocellaris
CTCCTCCTCTCCTCCTCTAACCCACTCCCGCCGTCTCCACTTCTCCTGACAGACCACACAGGGCTTGTTCTGAGGCCCATTCTCGCTAATCTGATCAGGCAGGCAAATACGCCGGGAAAAGCGCTTTAATGATCCCCTAATTACCTCAAGTCAATACCAACTGTATTATTAGACTCGGGGAAAATATTCCATTAGGGTGCCCCCCGTGGGAGTCCCCCCTGTGCGCGCCGATGTCACGCGCCGCGCGCCCCCTACGCTTGTAATTAATTTTATTTACACACGCAGGAATGCACAAGGTCGCACCTGCAGCCCGGAGCCGCCCGACTCGGCCCGCCTAATCAGATCTGTCATAATTACCATTCTGCATGCTTCTGACACACGCCGGGAAATATTTCAATTTAACTACAGCCACCAGCTCCAGCAGATGCAGTCTGAGTGTGTGTGTGTGTGTGTGTGTGTGTGTGTGTGTGTGTGTGTGTGTGTGTGTGTGTGTGTGTGTGTGTGTGTGTGTGTGTGTGTGCTCCTCTGCACATTGTTTAGTTCTCAAACTGCTTCTTTCCGCTGCTTCCTGAAAAAAAAAAAAAAATGACCACCGCCTTGTTTTATTTCTGCAGCGTCTCCTGTCGAGTCCGTTCACTCAATAACGTGCATAAATTGACTTTTTTCTTTCTTTTTTTTTTCTTTTTAAAGCTTTGAATGGAGCACGTTGTGCAACTTCCTCTTCCAAATCACAGAGAGGCTTCAGTTCAAGCATTTTTTTTTTTTTTTTTTGTTATAAAACGACGCCTCTACTTTAACATGTATATAGATGCAGCGCTTGTTGTTTCACAATATGTGACATGTAGGGACAACAAATGTACTCTATCAGCATATATATGTCTGTATTTACACTCACACCAGGAAGCCGCACTGTACTTTTCAATAACACACATATTTGCACAAAACCTGCAAGAAAAGCATCGGATTTACATTTTTAAGCCAAATAGTTTTTTGTATTTTTTAACAGCATAATCCAGTTTTAACAATTATAAACGCCACTAAAGTTGAAGTACGTTTTTTTCTGTAGCAACACAAGAGAGATGCTCCGAGAAGAATTTTCCAACAGAACGCGGAAGAAAGACTCCGAACCCGACGAGTCTTTTTAAGGAGTATTTGTTGCCTTTCATTAGTATCTGAAGCAAACTTGCAGACCAATTAAGAGCACTTATTTGGCTGACATGGACAATTTGCAGGTTCTCCGCTATTTCAATCCCTAATTCAATAAGATCAGTCATGATTTATCAGCCTAATTATGCTTTGATATTAGCAATTAAACCCAGCTTTGAATTAAATCTCAATCACGCTCTTATAATTGATGGAATCAGACTCCATGTAGGTGCTTTCCTGTGTTTTGTAATGTCGCCGCAGTTGTTGTTTATCTGCAGTTCATCTTTCGGCGTGTTTGTTGTCTTGTGTGCGTTCATCCTCCATCTGCCTCGGCAGTATTGAGTAGAGAGGAGAGAGAGAGGGGGGGGGGGGGGGAATTAATAAAAAAAAAAAAAAAAAAAAAAAGATTCTAAACAAGAGGTAAATTTGTGGTGGGAGAACAGTGTTTTTGAACATTGAGTGTGTGTGTGCAGACAGCGCTCGCTCCGTGCCCAAATATCAGCCCACCGCCAGGCTAAAACTAGATTATGGTGCAATTTCAACAGTACTAATATTTGATACCGAGAGGCACATGTACCCGGGCGTCAGCGGCGGCTCGCTCGCGCAGCATTTTGTACACATAATCAATCTGTAGTGGCTTTACTGGGAGCGGATTTTTTACTAATATGTGATATTGATTGATATTTAAAGCGAAGTTTGCCTTCTTAAGAGATGAAATGTGTTGCCCGCAAATGTTTATTCGAGCGGCAGCGGACAAACCACAGGGGCCGAGGCATTAAAAACCATCCAGCAGTTAAATTTGCAAATATGCAAATTGGACATGTTTTTTTTTTTTTTATTTGGTGTGTGTGTGTGTGTGTCTTAACTACCTTTTTTTTTTTTTTTGGGTAGTGGTGCTAGGAGGTGGACTGTGGGAAACTCCCAGGTTGTACGATTGGAAGAAGTTTGCAGGAAAAGAATAAAATGTGTGGCTTTGAAAAAAAAAAAAAAGAAGAAGTGTGAAACCACACAGATGTTTAATGCGCTCCATTTTTGATGGACTGGTCATTTGCCTTTGGTTATTCTTTATGCTCCATCTGCCTCTATTTGGTTGCTGGAAAAAAGGAAAAAAAAAAAAAAAAAAAAACCCCACCCCACCCCTCCAGAACGCTTTATTGGCCGGGCGGCGGTGACGTAAAAGCGTTTCTGGGAGCGAGTGCTGACACAGAAGCGAGGGGCCATTTCCTGCACAGTCATGCCACAATGTGCGCGGTGTTAGCCGTCAATCTGTTATCGCCGGGGAGGTCGCGACCCCTCTTCAGAGAACGGCTCGCCGCTTGGCGAAGGCTCCTTCGGCTCGCGTTTTGGCACATCGGAGCCGGCACTGGCAAATTTCTCTCCTGAAAAGCTCAGCCACTGACACACACACACACACACACACACACACACACACACACACACACACACATAAAAAGAAAAAAGAAAGGAGGATAGTGACACAATCTGGCAACCGCAATCTGGAAAGCATCCACGCTGACAAGACATCAGAGTCGTATCAACATGATTTAATAATAAAAAGAAATATTTATTTTTCAAAAGGCGAGTTTCAGATGAGTCAGTTCATTTAATCCTAAAAAAGCTTCTTTTTTTTTTTTTTTTTTTTTTTCCCCCCTTTCTTCTTTATGATCCGTACATCGGAAAAGAAGGAATTTCATCATTTATTTCTGTGGTCGCAAATCCAAGCCTCCTCAGGGCCTATCTGTCATTTGAAAAAGATGTCCGTTTGATCGGCTGGTTTTGTAGTCCGCCGGCTTCTGAAGGCTCAGGACCGGCGCCTGAATCCAAATCAGATGGCGAGGCCACCAGGAATTAAACAGAGGTAAATAGAAAATGTGCTTCTTCTTTATTTGATTTTTTTTTTTTTTATAAACAATAAACAACTCTTTGATCGTCGTATCGTCAACACAGAGGCTTAGCTATGTTATAAATAAAGTGGTATATTTATAGAAAAAGATGCTAATTTACTTTATCTGCGAAATACTAAAGTCCTCGGTGCTTCTGTCTGGTATTTCTAATGTTGACATCATCAAGAAAACGGGAGATGAAAATTATTATTTCGTGGATTAAAACACATTTTTACCACCAGATGTAAAGTAGGCAGTTAATACTCTTTATGAGGAAAGTAAACACACCATCAAAACATCACTTTTCTCATAATAATCACATTCTTTGCACTATGTGGTGATTATTATGAATATTATCATTTGAAGACATGTAATCAGACTTTTTCTGTGACTAAGTCAGTGAGTTCAATGTGATTTTGCTCACTTTTAAACTTTATTCCAATAATCAACAATTAATTGTGTACGTTTGTCAATATTTCACTGAGGGTCCAAAATGTGTTCTCAAATATAGTTAAAGTTACTTTTAATGTCAATAATTGGTATAAGCTATAGTGGGAAAATCACCAAATACTCATAAAACTACTCAGTGTTCTTCTGCTCGCTCCAGCTTTACCTTTTACCTGCATTTAATTGTTCTTAATTCAATTTACCTGCGTAAAACCGCCACCTGTGTTCACGTTCACATCTTAGTGATAAACCCTGGTAAAGAAAAGCAACGCAGGAGTTTTCCTCTGTCAGAAGAATTAATTGTATTATTTTATGAAAATCCAGATCAGACGGTTTTAATATTAAGAGAAAATGTGGGCGTTTGCAGAAAAGGGAGATTATTTGGTGTAAAATGACTGAAGCATGAGAACAATTACATGAAAAGTACCTAAAAATACAACTTAATGTTTGCTGCTTTTGTACTTGTGTCTCTCATTTATTCTACTTTATTCCACCGTATACACTCTATATCCGGCCAAAACAACCGAGAAAATAAAAAAATTTTTAATAAAAAAAACCCAAAGAAATCAGTGTTTATTAAGAAATTTCTCAGAAGTGTCAGACGCGACACAAACCAGAGACCCGGAGATTGGCGGGGATTCGCCATTAACATTAGCAAACTAGCATTAGCCTCAAAGCCACGCGGTCAGGTTGTAAAAACACCCATAATGCAACACTGTATAAGCTTTACAGACATTTCACTGTCATTTTGCACCATTAAGATTGACTCTCTGTTGAGATTTCAGTCATTGTCTGTCTCGGTTGTTTAGTTTTGAAACATTTTAATCACGTAGACGCTGAACCACAACGAAGAAAAAACTTTAAAAGTTCAAATATAAAGGTTGTTATAGCACTATTTTACCGGCACATTTGAGATGGCGAGGGGTTGTATGTGGTCCCTCAACTGAAACTTGTACAGGACAGATAATTATTTGAAATGTTTTTTTTAATATAAATAAAAAAGTAATGGTTAATAAATGTGGAAAAACCTCATAAAGATGATTTCCAAGCAAAAATATCATATCAATAGTGAAGATATTTGGAAAAATCTTATCAGAACCAATGCTGTAAGGGGTTGTACGTGAAATATCTACTAAGAATGGAACTTATAAAATATATGAATTCGTGGATGACTGGCACAGAGCAACTAAAGAAGGTGTAGTACGTCGGATAGAAAGAACGAAAGAGACAAAAAGTGCGAAATTTAAGACTGAAAAATGGCAGCAAATATAAAAGCTTATCGAAAGAAAGGAGGATAAAAAGAAGATCCTGCTTGAGATCTTAGAGTTGGAAGCATAAAACGGCGTTTCTCAGTGTGACTCGGCATAAAAAGCAGAGCTAACATGCATTTTAGCTTCTGTTCTTGAGTAAATTCTAAGTAAATAAAATCCAGACGCTGGCAAACGACCACATTCTGATAAGAAACCACAAAAAAAAAAAAAAACCAGCTCAGTAATCTTGTTTTCAGTAACGACAGATACGTTA
>NC_137657.1:4948906-4976406 GCF_963422515.1 Blennius ocellaris
AACAGGATGAGAATTTGGCCCCCGGGCCTGGTTCCGGCCGCCGTCGTCTCCTTTGAGTATCGGTGGACTTTCAGTTGGATCTTTGTGGCTCGGGACTCGACGAATGTTGTGAAACACGAGGAGCGAGAGCTGAAGCAGCCTCCGCTCTGAACTACCTGTTCTATTTATTTATAGAGAGCCCTTAATGATCCCCCAACAAAACATACGAGCCCACTGCATTGAAGAGCCCTAGATGGGTTTTTTTTTTTTTGTTTCCTGCACCGTATTGGAACACTTTAGCGGCGGGGCCAGCGAGTACCATGATCCAATCAAGAGCAGTTGGTGCTTGTCAGCTGTGGTGGAGAGGCTCCACAAATCACATTAAACAATAAAGAGGAAAACAGATTTGCAACAGTATGAGTGTGGTAATGCCGGGCATTAAATCTTGTCGATGCAGAGGGAAAATATGGATATTATAAAGCAGCGTGCGATTAGTGGACAGACCAGAAGGAGGGAGCGACGTGTTTTCCTTGTCGTTTAAAAGACGACGAGGAGTTTAAAACTCAGGCCTTTTATCAAAACATGCAGATTTCTCAACTGCATGTGATGTAAATGCAGTGAAAACACATTATAGTCTTCTGGTCGCAGAGCATGCAAACATGATTTACTTTATTTAACTATGTCAGTCTTTTGGTTTAATGTCCAACATGTGCCTGTTTAACAATAAATTAGCAGCATGTTGTCCAGCGGGTAGTTTTAACTGTCAGATTAAGTGTGAGGACTTGTGCGTTTTATCATTTTCCTCACATTTTAAAGATAAAATGAATAGAATAATTTTGGTTAAAATAAAGAGAGCTTGGTAGTTTTACAATCGTAATAAACGATGCGTTTTCACTTGAAACATTGCCGTGGGAACGCTGCCTTAGAATATCTTTACTATACGTTCATGCGGTTTGACCTGCTCACTCTTCCTCTCCAACGTGGACGTTCATCATCTTCATCACACGCTGAGGCACATTTTCCTCAGAAGAAGTAGATCCACCTTAAAAGCCTCCCCAACAAGAAATAGATCCACCTTAAAATCATCCCCGGCAAGAAGTAGATCCACCTTAAAATCGTCCCCGACAAGTAGATCCACCTTTAAAACCTCCCAACGAGAAGTAGATCCACCTTAAAATTGTCCCACTGACAAGAAGTAGATCCACCTTAAAATCATCCCAGACAAGAAGTAGATCCACCTTAAAATCATCCCCGACAAGTAGATCCACCTTAAAAACCTCACAACGAGAAGTAGATCCACCTTAAAATTGTCCCACTGACAAGAAGTAGATCCACCTTAAAATCGTCCCCGACAAGTAGATCCACCTTAAAAACCTCACAACGAGAAGTAGATCCACCTTAAAAACCTCACAACAAGAAATAGATCCACCTTAAAATCATCCCAGACAAGAAATAGATCCACCTTAAAATCATCCCAGACAAGAAGTAGATCCACCTTAAAATCATCCCAGACAAGAAGTAGATCCACCTTAAAAGCCTCCCAGACAAGAAGTAGATCCACCTTAAAAGCCTCCCAGACAAGAAGTAGATCCACCTTAAAAGCCTCCCCAGGTTAACCTTAAAGGTATAGTAGAGGATTTTCTTCTTCCGGGTGGATCATCAAAATAACTGGTCCTCCCAATTGTCAATCATTCTGGTGATATATGACGTAAGCCCGTCGTACGTGCTCGTCCCTGCGCGCAGTTCACTCCACACGGTTCTCATCATGCCGGTGGCCGACCCGACGCATTATTCTCGGACATTTTTACACAGTTTCACCCCGTCTGGTGCAAATCTTCTTGTAAAGTGAGCTTATGTGAGCGATGCCGACTTGTGACTTGTAAACAGAGCGTGCACGAGGAGAACTGGGCTCGTGCATGTCTCTCGCACGCGTTTTAGTAGGCGTTCCGTCCCGGGAGCAGGTACAGCGTTGCGCATGCGCACTTTTTTCAAACGGTGGAGAGGGCGCTTCTTTCCTAAAATTCCTGAAAATCCTCCTGTATACCTTTAAGAGTTTTGTATTGTATCGCATTGTATCGTCTTGAAAAGTTGGTTTTCTATCAAACACGTTTCACGATATTTTTACAACTTGTGAACCTCAGTTTTTTTTTGTTTCTATCAAAGTTAGCGAAGTCTCCCCCCCCCCCCCTCTCTCTCTCTCTCTCTCTCTCTCTCTCTCTCTCTCTCTCTCTGCCTGGCCTGTGGAAGCGATGCAATTAGACAAACACAAACAAAGCTCTTGAAACCGCCGTGGAAAATGCTGACTGTCCACTGTCCGCGGCGCTGCTGGCCGGGAGCAGCGCTAACTGCTGCCTGGCGTCCATCACATAAAATGTTTAGCTATAGTTTTGTTTTGCGATCTCTCTCTCTCTCTCTCTCTCTCTCTCTCTCTCTCTCTCTCTCTCTCTCTCTCTCTCTCTCTCTCTCTCTCTCTCTCTGTTCTGTAAAAAGCTCAATGTCAGCTCTGAAACAGTTTTTCAAACGGGGGTTTTTGTTTTGAGAAAGTTGAAAGAAAGCAGCAGACTGAACATTTGCACCAGTGAACTAATAAACTCTGCGCACTTTATTTCATCAAATGGACTTCCTGGCACCGAGACGCGAGTTCACGTGGCGCCTTTGTTTGATTGGCTCTGCTACTTTGGGTTTAATCCTGCTGGTTTGGGGAGTGTTTGAGTTGGATTACTCCGTCGTTGGGCTCGGGTACTGTTTCTCTGGCTTTGACAAGATGGTGTGTGGTGCTTGGTTGTTTTTTTTGTTTTTTTTGTTTTTTTTGCGTGCGCGTCTGTTTGTGTGTTTGTGTTTTTTGTTGGGTTTTTTGCAGTGTGTGTGTGTGTGTGTGTGTGTGTGTGTGTGTGTGTGTGTGTGTGTTCTTCCTCACCACCGAATCAGCTGAAACCACAGACAGCCCAACTGGAGCGCCGTCCAAATCCCTCTGCATGCAAATTAAAAACGCAACAATAAACGTGGCAAAGGAACAAGGTGGGCATGCAGGCTTTATGGCCCCCTCTACTCTCTCTCGCTCTCTCTCTCTCTGTTTATGTCTCTCTCTTTCTCTCTCTCTCTCTCTCTCTCTCTCTCTCTCTCTCTCTCTCTGTCTCCTCTCTCAGCTTCCTCCAAGCCCCTCCTGGGTTTGATGTGGCTTATGGGAGGAGTTGGAACAGGGGACAACCAAACTGCTGAGTTATCTCTTGCATGCAGTGTGTGGCGGCGTGGCTCTGCCCTCTGTGTGTGTGTGTGTGTGTGTGTGTGTGTGTGTGTGTGTGTGTGTGTGTGTGTGTGTGTGTGTGTGTGTGTGTGTGTGTGTGTGTGTGTGTGTGTGTGTGTGTGTGTGTGTGTGTGTGCGGACCAGCAGCACGGTGTAATCCTGTGGAAATGAAAGGTGCTGCCGCACACTGGCCGGGAGATTACAGCGCCGCTCTGTCGCGCTGCCAGGCTGAGAGTAGCCGCTCTGTAACACACACACACACACACACACACTCACACACACACACACCTCGCTGCCTCTCTTTTTCCTCCCACTGTTTCCCCATCGCTGCTCCCTCTCTTGTTTCTTTACGGCTCTCTTGTAGCCCCCCCACCCCCCGGTTCCTCTCCGGTCTCCCACGCAGTCCTACAGTATTTGGTTTCTTTTCTCTCTCTCTCTCTCTCTCTCTCTCTCTCTCTCTCTCTCTCTCTCTCTCTCTCTCACACACACACACTCGTGTGGGCACATCTGACCACGTCACTCGCTCCCCATCAGGCCCCGTCTGTCCGCAAAGTCGTGACTCCACAAAAAAAAAAAAAACAACTATTTAAAAAATCAGACATTTCTATTCACTGTATGTTCAGATTTCACTCTAATGATTCCAATAAAAATTCAAAAGTTGTGTTTTTTTAACAGAAAAGTCCTCCCGGTGTTGTGTTGAGGTAATCGTTTACAACCTGAGGCCTAGTTTAGCATAAAAAATGGGAAACACAGATGAGAAACTCCCATAAATCCCCCGACTGTCATTTGTTTGACTCCATATTAAGCTAATGACGGATCGAAGAGTGATTGTTTTGGTTTTTTTTTGGGGGGGGGGGGTGGAGTATAAAAATAAAGTTGATTTTTACAGATGAAACCCAGCGTGAAACCATCAATCTTTTCAAAGCATCTGTTGTTCCGTCGATAAGAGCAAAACATCTCAACTTATTCAGAAGCGGAATCGTTAAACGAGGTAATTTAATGTCAAGGGCGGCGAAAACGGAGGAAAGCTCATTTTTACGGATGCGCTTGAACGTCTCACTCTAATCTGAGATTGGCTGTGGTATTAAGATCAGACGTATTGATCTCACCGGGGAAAATTCACACAGCACCTGTCACAACTCCTGCTGCTCGAATTGTACTGAATTACCAGTAAAAGTACTTTTCTCAAAGTATCAGTTAACATTTAACCGCATATTGTTGCATTTGATTTAGAAACTATCTGCATAAAACAGTGCAAAGCAGAAGAATTGTTGTAATCTGAGTAAAATTACACCGAAATATACTTATTGGTTACAGTAAATGTGAAATACTCAAATAGAAGTACTCTCCCCATAGATTACTTAAAGAATTGAGGAGAACTGCATTGACAATATTTGATTAATTTGACCTGTTTAACATCTCCATGTAAAAGTAAATTCCATTCATCATTGAATAAGAGGAAAGCTTCTGACTTGTACAGAAAATACTCAATACCCTAAACTACTTTGTAAGTACAGTTAACGCAAAAGTACTTTCCTCAAAGTGGTGGTTATTATTTATCAGTTTAAATTAAATGTAAAGTACATATTTCGCACAAATAAGAGAATTAGACACAAATCATGTGTATATGAATGTTGTAGCATCTCATGGTGTCAGTTGTCCTGATAAAAGTACACACTTGGTGGAAATACTCATAAGAATACTCTTAAATACAGGTTAGTTAGAGTAATGTGAGTATTTGTAATCCCTTCCTTGCACTAGTTAACATGAGAGTTGTCCACTCTGGACCTTTTTTTTTCCACATTAAATCCTCTGATTATCGTCAGCGGGACGCTGCGCGCTGTGTTTTATGTTCCTTATGTGTAATCCCATGCAGTTTGTTTGGATTCCTGCTACCTCCCTCCCTCCTCCCTCCTCCTCCTCCTCCTCCTCCTCCTCCTCCCTGTAATGTGTCAGCACCGTGCTGAACTAGTTAATCACCAGGGTCGGGCCGCCGCCGCGTCGCTGCCGTCTAATAAAGCGTCTGTGGTGGTTCGTGCGGCGCTGCTCCTGCGCTCTGTCTTTCATGGCCCTCTGCTGGAGCCTTTCAAACATGGGAGTCGCTTTCTTCCTCCCGAGGGTGCTGCTCTATATGCCGGTGTGTGGGTCCCACCACTTGACCTTGGGGCGTAATTCACCACTTCGTCTCATTCAAGGTTCCGCCGCCGTGAAAACGGTGCCTCTTCTTTTTTGGGGGTTTTCGCCCTGTGGCTTCGTCCCATCAAGTGTTTCCCTGAAATCAGATTTTTGATCCGTTTTCAATCTCTTTTCAAACGTTTGTCAGGTTCTTCTTCTTCCATCTTTGATGCTTTCAAAGCAAAAGAGCAAGTTTACGACTCAGTTCTGAGCTGAAATGTGATTTTAAACGTGCGTTTGACTTTCAATGGGACCCGAATCAAACAAGCGTCGAGGAGTTGGTGTTCATGTAACCTGTTCATTCGCCTTTCTTCTGTTAAAGTTTTACGTTTCTCCTCAGCTGCTCCCCACTTTAGTGACGTTTGTGATACAGTCAAGTTCAAATGGCTTCCAAATGTAGGACACGTTATTCTTATTCTCTCCACTGACACTCATTGTGCCTCATTCCTTATCCCAGAAATTCTGAATAAAATAAGATTCAGGATATATAATCCAAGTTTTTTCCTATTTCTAGTGACTGACGGTTTTATTTTTCTCGGTTCATCTGCTTCAGGCTCGTTGCCACAATTCAATGCAACTTTATTCTATTAAAACAACCAAAAAAGTCAGACCTGCAGCCGCATGTTTACTGGTAGAATTACACTTTAAATCACAAATTTGCTTCTTAAACCCACCAGTTGTTCATATTGAGGAGTCATCGTAGTTTTTCACTTGCCCTTCCTTAAAATGTCCTTCCATATGTTCTCATGAAGGCTAAATTAGGGGTTCTTTTGTTACTTATGCAACTATTGAGACTTTTATTGGATGATAAAATGACCTTTAAAGCAGAAAAAGTGAACAGAATTACACTTATTACAGAGTTTAGATCTACAAATGAATAATAAATGTCTACATTTATTGTACTGTTCACTAATGTGACATAATGTGTGGAAATCTGGGGAAATACATATAAAACTAACTTGGACACAATAGTCAAATTGCAGAAAAAAGCGATTCGCATCATAAATAGCGCTGGATACCATTTCATACAATCATCCACGTTGAAATTTCTGGATATTATATATTTAAAAACATTAGAAATGATGTTGTGTGTGATGAATAACAGCATTCCACCTGGTATTAATTTTTTTTCAAAGAAAGGCAATTTATAATTTAAGGGTTGTGTGTGTTAATGTTTGAAACCTGTGAAGTAAGAACAAATGTTAAATATAGACGTGTGTCAGTTTTGGGAGTGGATTTAAAGATTTCAAACAATTAAAAGTTATGCTGTGAATGGTTCATTTGCTATTTACTTATTATCTGAAAAGTGATTTCTAACTTAAACTGTTTCGTATTTTTGATTATTGACCTTTGATAGTCATCCTTTGATGTGAACGTTTGTGACTTTAAATCCAACAATTGAATGTTTTATTCACACAAACTAAAACCTATTTGACATTTTTTTTTTTCTTTGTGTTTTTCGTGTCGTCAAGCTGGAGTCTTTTTTTGTTAGCTGAAAGTTGAACTTCCTGTCATTTCTTTCTGTCTTTCTCCTGCTTTCAGGGCTGGCTCTGTGAGCTCCTGCGCTGGAAGGAGGACCCGTCCCCGGAGAACCGCACGCTGTGGGAGAACCTGTCCATGATCCGCCGCTTCCTCAGCCTGTCGCAGGTGGAGCGCGACGCCATCTACGAGCAGGAGAGCAGCGCCGGGCAGCAGCACCACGGCGAGCGGCCCACGCACCTCATGCACGTTTCCTCCGACCAGCTCCAGGGCAGACAAGACTTCCAGGTGAAAACTCACACGACACTCCCCGGGGAGGACCGATCATCACTTCATGTCATTTTCTTGGTTTCTTTCTTTCCTCCATTAGGAACCTTAGCGCAGACAAAACCTACTTTTCCTATTTCAAATCTCCTTAATGCCTCAAAAACGTACATTTGAACTCCAGTGAGTGTCGTTTGGACGTAAGAACTGGAAGCTTCAGTCTAATTACAGGATAAATTGATTAAAAAATGGAATTTCACACACTTTTAATAGCATTAAAGTGTTTTTTTATGTAAATAAATCCTTTAGAATTGCAACTATTATCAATTCTTAAACTGTATCTACAACAAAAACTCATCAATATTAACTTTGTTGTCATTGATTAAGAAATATATCAGGAAATATACAAATAGGTGAAGCTCAAATAAGAAGTTTAGTTTAAAAATAAACAGAAAAAAACTGGAGACACACATTTTAATTTCATCTTCAAAAGTATTTGCTTCATCATCACACATGTAAAGCAACAAGAAAATATTCACATTTTGGAAGTTTGAGTCAAAATTCTAACTGAATACTCAAATATCAGACTTATTTATGCACTTATTGACAAAAAATGTAATTCAAATATATGCAGTGTATTATTGTAATGTATTTATAGTAAAACCATAATATTTACATTCATACATACAAGCATTTTTCTGAAATTAAGCTGAAGATTAACCTCAAATCACTAAATTAACTTTTCCAAAACGATAAAATATTGTCATTCAGGTTAACTCATATCTTTTATTCATTATTAACATAAGAGGTGTGAATTTAAGGCTTTTTTAATACAAAATAAAACGATTGGATTCGGTCAAGGTACGACTAAAATATGAAAACATCCACAACAAATAGCCGGGTTTTTAAAGTTTGAGACTGAAAAAGAGGGTCTGGTTACCAACAGAGTCGTACTTCAGCCGTCTGTTGATCATTAATTGACGAAGCGTCGCTTGAATTTCCCAAATTGTTTTATTGAAAATGTCTGAAGCTAGTTAAAGAATGAGTGCGGTCATTTGTCAAGAGGAATTCGCCGTTTTTACGTGATATTAAACTGATTCTATTTGTTTTTGAGGCGTTTGCAGCTCCCCGGGGAAGATTTAGTGGCTTTCCTTCAGCTTTTCTCACAATCTTACGCACGTTTTATTGGACAAATGACGAATCGGACGGCAGATTAAAGCGACAGTTGATAATCCGACAATGAAAACTGTTTTTACGGGACGTTTGCACCCAACTGCTCCTGCTACAACCTCTCGACCTTGAATTTCTCTTTCTTTTTGCCCTTTTCCTGGACTTTTGAACGGGTTTCGTCATCGGCTCCTCTTAGAAATCAGCAGAAACACTTTAAAGTGAAAAAGTGAAGATCTGATCGGCCGAGCTTCTTTAAACAAGAGGCGCTTTATGAAGCCGACATCTGGCTGGCCGGAGAGCAGCTTATCTTAATGAAGCACAATATAATACCTCTATTAACAGTTGGAGCGGCTGAGCGCCTCATCGCTCGCCGGGTTTCTTGGATACGCGACCGGCGTTTCACAAAGGGTGTCATTTAGTGGATATAAATAAGGTAATCGGATTACCTTCCACTCGATGTGGAATGAGGGGAATTCTGTGCCGGGACTTTGCATGCAAACTGACAGAAGTGTGGCTCTGTGGCGCGGTTTGAAAAGCTTATCTGGGATACGTTAGCTGAATTAGCTCGTGTTATTTTTGCTCATTGGGTTCAGTTAAAAAAAAAAAAAAAAAAAAAATCACATCTTTGGTTTATTTCTGCAGCCGTCGGGTGAAGTGCTGTTTTGTAAACTCCCGTTATGAAACACCTTTTCCGAAGCGTCTGACTCAGAACACACAAGAGCGTAATGTTTCCCCCCCCGCCGGGGGTCAAGAGTTGCCCCCTCGCTCGCTGCCTCTCCAAACACAACGAGACGTTTTCCCGGTGTGTGGTGTGTTTCCACTAACGGGTCTTCCGTTCCAATCGGGTCGGCCCGCCGCGACGCCAACCGTGCAGGAAGTGGAGTCCTCATAAGGAGGTTTAATAAAGAGGCCGGCGCCCCAGCACTTCCCCCGGCGAAGTCGCGTAGCGCGTTTTGAGTTCACGTGTCGCCGCCGCCTCCTCTGTGCAGAACAGATTCCATTCAGCGAGACGTTCCTCCAGCTGAGCTAGTTGTTCACACAGAGGACCCATTCTCCCTCACCACGCTATTGATTTGAATGAAAGGCCCTTATTAAGGCGCCGACCAGCGATGTAATGTCCCGGCGTCTCTTCCCCGTCCCAGGTTCCGCCTCCTCAGTCGCAGCAGCAGCAGCACCACCAGCCCTCCCTGTCGCTCCACCCCTCCCAGCCGCTCCTGTCCCAGCAGCCCCTGCAGCAGCAGCACGCCACCGCCGGGCCGCGCCTGCCGCCCCGCCAGCCCTCCACCGCCTCCCCGGCCGAGACGGAGGACGAGGGCGGCCGCGGCGGCGTCGGCGTCGGCGGCTGCGGCGGCATGAAGTCGCGCACCGTCGGGGGGAAGATCTCGCTGGAGGCGCTGGGCATCCTGCAGAGCTTCATCCAGGACGTGGGCCTGTACCCGGACGAGGAGGCCATCCACACGCTGTCGGCCCAGCTGGACCTGCCCAAGCTCACCATCATCAAGTTCTTCCAGAACCAGCGCTTCTACGTCAATCACCCCGCCAAGGCCCCCAAGGAGCCCGCCAACAACAGCAACAATGGCGGCGGCGGCGGCGGCGGGGGGAACGGCAGCGGCAGCACCGCCGCCACCACCAACACCAACACCAGCAGCGGCAGCAGCAGCGGCAGCAGCCCGGCGTTCGACGAGGAGCTGACGGACTTCAGGGAGAGCGGCGGCGAGCTGCTGAAGGAGCTGGACGAGAGCACGCAGACCAACAGCACCATCTTCTCCATCAAGCTGGAGGAGCAGCTGGGCCGCGGCGTCGAGGCCCACATGGAGGCCGAGCACGAGGCCAAGGAGTAGGACTCCACCCCCCCCCCCCCCCCACCAACCCCCAACACACACACACACACACACACACACAGACTGATGACTGTGCTAAAAGCAACGCTCAGAACCGCCGCGCTGCAAATAAAGAAACGTAGTGTTTGCAATCAGTTACAGCGTCTGGACTGTACCAGGAGTGTTTCTATTTATCAGACTTGTGAAGTGAGTGTGTACACACACACACACACACACACACACACACACACACACACACACACACGCACACACGCACACACTGGAAAGCCCATTTCAGACTCAGTTATACCACAAGTACTACTTTTGGGATTTTGTAAAACTTGTATTATTCCACTGTAAAGAAAAAATAAAAAAAACAAAACTGATGCATCATTTAAAAAAAAAAAAAAATCTGCACAACAAAAAAAAGAAGTTAATCTAAGTATGTTGCCGTGAATATTTGCTGACTGCACTTATTGTCTGTTGTTTTACACTGACTTACTTTATCTTTTTTGAGCTACTGATTCTATTCTAAAAGGTTTGAAAATAAATAAAAAAATATTAAAAAAAAAAAAAAAAACCCTCCCCCGACACTTCCTGGAGTTTGCTAGGACTTTGATAGGTGTTTGTGACGTTTAACTGGATTAAATTTTTTTTTTTTAATACGAAATCAAGGACCAAGTGGTTGACAAGGCCTTAAATATGAGGTATCAAGTCTGGAGCCTGCTGGCAGATCAACTGCTTTCTTTGTAGAAAAATGAAACGATAAAACGTGTGATTGTGAATCACGCCGAGCCCAGGTGCATCTCCGAGAATAGCTCAAGTCTTCACATTTTATTTGTTAGGGAACAAATATAAATATATATATAAATATATATAGACATTATATTGTAACTGTAAAAAGGAAAAAAAAAAAAAAAAAAAAAAAGATACAGTCTTAAAGAAACTATGCCAACAAATGCCTTGTACTATACGGCACTGCCGATGTTAGATTATTTTGCAAAACCTTTGTCACTGTAACTTTCTGAATTGCCACACATTTAGAAATGTGAATCTCACCACGTTTTATGTTGTCTGACATTATTTATTTGCAGCTCATGCAGTGTTTTTGATGTAATTTTATTTTGGGGTTTTTTTCTAAAAGAAAAAAAAAAACAATATTTGCATAGCGATGCTTTTTTTCTGTTGTTGTTTGTTTGAATTTATTATATTTTTATTTTTTAATCCACCGATTATTTTTTTTTTTTTTCTATTTATAAATGTAATTTCGATGGGCAGTAAAAACAAAAAGTGTCTTAAACGTTTTAAATGGAGAAATGTGCTTTAAAGGTTGCCTATAAAAAGTGCTGTATGTCGAGCAACTCATGCTACAAGCTTCACGATTAATGTTGTATGCAATTTTTACTATCATGCAAATAAGCTTAGGTAAAAACGACTTAACCTATAGAAACACCTTAGAGAGAAAAACATATGCAATCCGTGTGAAAAATCGATGTCTGCGATGTGTCTTCCTTTTGGTTAACAACCCAATTCAAAAAGCTACTCCTGTATAAATACTCTGTAAAAAACAAAACAAAAAAAAGAAGAAAAAAAAAGCAAACAAAAAAAAGTGTTTCTTTTTTTTATGATTTGGATGAGAACACCAGTTATTTTGTTACGACTGACTGTTTTATAAGTGTTTCTCGGTTCCTTCCTGCAGAAATGTTCTAACTAGAAGTGGTTATTGATTGTTAATTACACAATTAAACTGTTTGTATTGTACCACAGATTTTTCTTGGCATTAACTTGACCGGACTCTTTTGCCACCGGAGGGTTGTTGTTTTTTTGTTTGTTTTTGTTTGTTTTTTTTAATGTATCTCCCTCCGGAAACAAAAGACGAAACAATGTGAATTGTTAAAAAAAAAAAAAAAACTTCCAGTCACTGACTCATGCGGTCGCAGTCACTTGAACACGCTGTCATTTGTAATAACTTGTAAATACCACGACTTAACGGGTGGTTTGATTGTTTGAATTATTGTAAAATATATTTCCAGTTTGTGCAGAAAGGCGAAGCCGAGTTCAACGTTCTGTCGTGCCTCTTTCCTCTCCAAGCCACTTGTACCTGGGCTCCTCCCAAACCCCACGCCTCCGCTCACACTCCTCCGCAGAAACAAACCACACGTCTAGATGTTGAACCCTCCAGGAAACTTTGGGAGAAGGTGTGTGACCCCCCCCCCCCCCCCCCTGCAGGTGAGACCAGGTGTCTGCACCTTTTTAAGAATTGACCCCAACCTGTTAATAAACACACTGAGACATGTCCCGGGCCTCGTTCTGAGGCCAGCGTTCCCTTGATGTTCTGCTCTTCTTCTTCTTTTGTTATTTTTATTTTTTTTTTATTTTTGTCTTTTCTTTTTTTTTTTTATGAATAAAAAAAAGCAAAAAATAAAATGAAGCACTGTGTGTGTTCAGGAAAAGATCATCTGAAGTGTGAGGCATTGAGGTGGAAATGTTGTTTTTTTTTTTAGCACGTGTCACGAGGCACCGTTGAGCTTCATTATTATTTCTTGATTTTTCCCTTTTTTTTTTTTGACATTACAAGTGGCTTACTCGCTGACAAACAGAGGTGAAGGCACCAACAAACAACGGCAACTCCGGCGTAATACTCCTCCTCATTATCGCTGTTTTCACAAGGATCAGCTGTATTTGCCGCCGCCTTACCAAAGGTTTTTTCCACACAGATGGCTAATGCTTCTCCATCACGGTGGTTCTCAGTCTACGAGACGGTCACAAGACTCCGGGTGCGTTCAGGAGCAACTGGGAAAAGTTGCAAGCTGGGGGGGGAGAAAAAAAACCAACAATATAGTATAATATAATATAGTCGTCAAACCGGGACTCAGACATGATTTTTCTGCGTTTAGATTCAAATCTTTACCCAGAGAGCTGCTTGGTCGGACGTCATTGAAGTCAGCCGTCTCGACAATTTCCAGTGAACACTGACAGAAACAACAGCTTCTTACAAATGTACTGAAAACTGGAGCTTTTCAGATGCTAGACATTTTGACTGGACTCGAGGAATTGCCGTGACATTTCTACTTCATGTCCCCCCTTTTTAGATATCTGGTGTTGCCACAAGTTGTTTCCCACAGCTAAGGCTGGGAACTAGCTAAATGGTCAAACAAAACAAAAAAAACAACTTCTAAATGTTATAGAAACATCTGAAGTTGGATTCTTTTTAACAGGCGTGTTCAGGAGTCGTGACAAAACGAGGAAAACGCACCTTAACGGGGAATTTGAAAATGGTGTGAGAAGCAATTTTGTTGTTGCTAAATGAAACGTGTACATCTAAAAAGTATTTCTTACTCGTGACCTCACGAGTACGTCTCATCACAGTTCAGTTCTTTGTGGGGTGAAAAAGCTTAGCTTTGTTAGCTTAGCTTTGTTAGCTTAGCTTTGCAACACAAGTAGTTTAATTAATATTGAGTCCTAAGCATCATCACATCAACATGATAGTTCATATACATGATTTAAAGTCCATCCCGCAGTGACGGAACCAAAAGACCAGACTCTATATGACGTTTCCCACATTTCTAGTGTGTTTTTCATTCCGAAGTTAAAGATGTGGGGTTTTTTTGGGACTAAATCAGTGAAAGAGTTGAGGTTATCTTCAGGGCTTGGGCGAGAGCTACACCATTAGTTTCAATTCCTATAATTAGAGTTGGGTTCAGATCATAACGATTGATGATATTGCGTCATTCTGCTGTTTGAAGCACACCTAAAAAAAAGGAGTTTGTAGGTAGGCGGAGCTTAGTAAAGATCAGATTGTTTGTCAGTGAAAATAAGCAGCATATCAGGCCTCAAGAAGAAAACTTTTAACACGTCTTGACTGGTAAAACACTTCATGCCAGTGAAAAGGCCCGTTAAGAAACTCAACGCGAGGTGGAATTAACCGATACGTGAAGGCAGCCCTCCGAATTCCCCATTTTCACGAACGCACCGCGGCGAGAAGTATTTGTGGGTAAATCTTAAAAAAACAATGAATTAAAACGGCTCAGAAGACAGAGCTTGTACACACAAACCGCTGTCCACTAAACAGCTGTGAGGTATCCACCGCAGACACGTCTTTCATTTTCGGGGGGGATTATGAGCTGAAAAGGTAGAAAAGCCGGTGTTTGGTAACAGCGGTGGAGGGATCCAGCTCTGCGCCGGGAGTTTCACCGCGGGTGGCCGTGGCGGGTGATTGCTGGGAGAAGACTGGCGGTTGCTGCTCCCGTCTCCGTTCGGCTGCTCATCCAAGGCACTTCAAAGACTTTCCCCCCACATGTCAAAGTAGAAAATCATCATTACGACAAGAATGGCGACTGATGAATCACCGGCTCTGTTTTCACCCCGCCGAGCTGCTCGCGCCGCCGCCGCCGCCTGGTCGGGGGAAAAAAATCTATCTGAAATTAGCAGGCGGCACTCAAAGTGTGGATACGTCGCTCTGCGGTTCTCCACGTCTGAAGAGGGGGAACGAGGAGGCCGGGCAGATACAGTCTCTGCTTGATATCTGTAGGAACAAACAGTTTCCACATTAAGGTCCCAGCGGAGCCGCTGAGGTCAAACAGCCACATGAAGTTCAGCTTCAAACTAAAAATATTCATGAGTTTGTATATCTGGCCGCCGCAAGAGGTCCTAAACATACATTTAAACTATAAATGAAACATGTTTACTGCAATATGAGAACATTTCGGTTTGAGAACATCCAAGTTAACATGTTCCCCATAAAAAACAAACAGATCTGGAGTGTTTAGCCATCTTCCAAAAAACAAAAAAAGTTCATATTTCCCAATATATGGTTTGTTTTTAATATAAACCAGAAATATTTTCAGGATAATCCACTTTTTCATTATAACTTTTGATAATCAACATACCAGAAATCAGTTTGTGCACGCTAGTAAACGATACACTGCATATTTCATTTATTTATATTGAATTTAAAGTGTCTTCGCTTATTTTGTTCATAAAATATAAATCATAACTCTTCAAGTTATATAAACTTTACTGTGTCACTGTGAATCATAAAGACGAAACGTGTGTGTGTGTGTGTGTGTGTGTGTGTGTGTGTGTGTGTGTGTGTGTGTGTGTGTGTGTGTGTGTGTGTGTGTGTGTTCCAGTTTAGTGTTCTTTACAGGCCCCACCACAACACATTCACTGCACTTGAGGTCCAACTTGTGTTGTGAGGACAAAACTGCAACACTATTTTTAAATAAACTTTATTTTCCTTTTTATTTCAAAAAGTATATTGGATGTATATAAAGTCATAAAGTGGAATATTCCCCCCCATGTTCACCTGGAACCTACAATATTTGATATAACTTCATATACCTGCAGGTTTCAGCCTCATCCTGTCCGTTACGTTTCATTAACGTCGATGGTTTTGACGTCAGACTTGACCACATTTCCAGGTGTGTTGTAGCAGGGACACAATAATGAACATTAATCATGCATAATGCACCGAGTCACTGAGAAGGCCTCATAAGTGACGTGTGCGATTTTACATTAGAGAATCACTTTCCTTCACAAAACTAAAAAGCCATTTTTAGTTGAGATTTAAAACTTATATTCTGTTTCTTATATTCAGTGTGTGTCTGTTGATATTCTTAGCACTGATCAAGTCTGTTAAAAATATTTTAGATTTATTTATTTTGATGGATATGATCAAATCTACAAAGTGAATCGATGGATTGAGTGAAAAGTTTCGCAAACATCACGTGAGTAAAGTATGAGCATGTTTATTTATAACAAAATATATTTGTTGGTTATAATTTAAGACCTTAATTAACTTTGACCCCAATGAATTAAAAGTAAAGTATAGACAAGATGAAAATAACTGCTTGAATGTGAGAGGATTCTGATCTCCAATATTTATATCCAGACACGCCCACAATGTCAGAACATTCTAATAATTGATAATTGGGTGCAGCCCAAGTATTTTGAGCGTTTTACTGTCGCTGAGTGACGCGTCTGCCCAGGACAGAGTGCTCTCTCCTACCGCTTGTCACAGGATAGATTTATAACTCGTTTTCCAAGCTGGATGTCGTCCAATACAATGATTGACACATTTACAGTATTGACTGATTGTGTAAAAGCACAAAGCATAAAACCAACAAGAATTATGCTTTGAATTCAAATATCCATTAACTAATATGTATTGTGGGGAAAAACCCGAGAAAGTCCTGATTTCCATGGGCCAGTTGGGGGACGGGCTCCAGGTAAAACTCACCTTGAAAATGTCTACATTAAAAACAAAGTTATCTGAGCAGTCACGTAATGTAAAAGTGAATTACTTCCATCTGCTTGCACCAAGGTTGTGCCCTTGAGCAAGGCCTTTCGCCTCGACGGACTGGTTGGACCTGCTCAGGGGTCTGCAGAGAACTGAGCTCCGATCCGCCGCTGGTGCGCTAAGACAAAACAAAAAACAAAAGAAAAACCCTACAAACAAGACTGAAGTGACAATTTAAAGCAGAACCGTTAATGATGGGGGAGAAAAAAAAACAACTCGCAGTAGGTGTGAGTTATTCCAATAATATGTATTTTGTACCGCAAGGATGCACATCTGTAGGACGGACATATTTAGAGAACGTACACATGCTCCACTGAACAGAAACCCCCAGAGTGCTCGTGAAGACGTCAATCAACGGTGAACATTAACACTTCACAGGCGATTCGACGGGAAACAGGAGTTTGGGCTTTACGAATGCAGATTTCCACTGTGCATCATATTTTCCCCGTGTGCGTCTGTGTTTCCTCCAGCCTGCGCCATCATAACAAAGACTTAACAACTCGAAGAAAAAAAGGAGGTCTGAAAGCGCCTCGCTGTTGGTAAACTCCACCAACAGCTCGCCGTTTGGCTCCGTCTCCTCAGTTCCACCCCCCCCCCCCCCCATCTGTAATTCATCACGTTAGCTATCGTCGGCCCCGGGTGCAACATTCTGAAGAATCTAAACAAATCCTCGGGAGTTTTACAGTATCGGGGAAGTGAAGTGATTCCACTTGGCGGCTGGCGAGGAGGGGAATGTGGACTGTGTGGCGCGCACAACCACAAGTTGTGTTGAAAGTGGACGTGAGGTTCAAAACCCTCTGTCTGCGCAGGGGAAAGATAAACCGTTTTGTTGACCGTGAGCCTTCTGGTGGAGAGTTTACATGTTCTTCCTGTGCGTGGGGGGGGCATTTTACCGCTTTCCAGGATTCCTGCATCCTGCAGCCCAACCTGGAGGAAGATGTGATGTCACATTAACCCAAATGTCCAAATCAACTTTTCTCTTCCTAAATATGTGGCATCGAGCTCCTCGTGACTTTAACTGGCTCAGAGAATTTACAGAAGTGAAGTGTGGTTAAAACAGTGTTTTATGTGTTTGCACAGATTTTATTTAATTCATTTTTCTTTTCTTTTTTTTTCCAATTGTCTTTTTACTTTCATTTTACAAACGTTTTACTAACATATATATCCCAAACAAAAACAAAAATAGGACAAAATAAAACATGAACCAACAAATAACAAACAACAACTGCAAAATAAACAACTGTAATTTTTTATTTGTTTTTCAAGATTTTCTGCGCAGTCAGAGCTGCAGTTTAGTGAAAATTATGTATGAAACTAATTCAACTGATCTTTTCTTTCAAGGGAGGGGATGGTTCTTGTTTCGGGAGAAACAAATGTTATCTCGTATTTCCATTGCAATTTTATAATGATAAATTAACCGTGGTTTTAGCCTGAATGCTAATCATCACCAACTAATATTTAGCTGTCAACTCGCGCAGTGTCCTGATGACCAACACCTTCATAAAATATTTTGGGGACTAAGTTTTGGAAAGTTAGTTATACTACATAGTTCCCAGTAGGCGCACAGTGCGCAAGTGCAAACGTCTGGCTGCAAAGTCAAAACATGTAGTAAAATACGGTGATTGCATGTGCCTTTGTTGACACGGAAGTAATTCTGCAAACTGCACACGCGCACTTTTTGGAAGCCTGCTATCGGAGAAGAAATAGCGGTGTAAGCCCAGCGGTTTTAAGAATAAAATATCTCATATTCGACCGAGTAGTGAGGTTTTTTTTCTTTCATTTTTGCTCTTCTATTGGGGAATATACGGTAGTTGTCTGGTGGAGAGACAGGCTTGACGTGACGTGTACATGTAGAACTGTACCTATTGAAATCGTGTTCTTGAAGCGATGATTTAAGGCCATGGTTGACACGACAACGGTTCACGTGACAACGATGTAGTTAGTATGCCCGGCTACAGGGGGTGCTGTTGCGTGTTTGTGTAATGAAACCACACATTCAGGTGTGCAGAGATCAATCGGCTACAAAGGTTAACACAGTGAAGAATAGCTGACATTCGATGCTATTGGAGGAGATTTTCTCCCACTATGGATGATAAAACTAGAGTCTGGACTGCGAGTCATGCCACGACGGATTCCGCCATGTTTGTTTCTCACGCAAGAGCAGGAGGAACTATTTACCACGGCGGAGGAAGAGGAAGCAGTAGCAGCGACTCTGCGGAGGGGAATCGCAAGAGAAAAGTTCCACCTCGGGAGGAAAAAGGGGGAGTTAGTGGTTCCAAGCGTCGTGTGAAGAAGACGCCCTAAAAATGAAGGTTTTTGGGGTTACATTTGTTTTCGTTTGGCGTTTAGACGGGGCGTAAGAGAAGAGTAGCAAGGTAGTGGAAAAGATTGCATAACAATGGTTAAAACATGTCAGGGTACTACCATCAAACCTTCATGCACATTGTACGTTTTTTTATTTCTTTATCTGAACTCTGAAAAACTACATCTATTCAGCTGTTACTTTTTTTTTTTTTTTTATCATAAATTGGGAGTTAGGTTTTATGATGCTCATGTCAAAATCAGGATTTAAACTCACAGGTAAATCAAGGGTCAGGTCAAAACTCATATAAAACAAGTTAAATAGACTATTTTTGTGTTTTTCAATTCACCCACACCCACATCATCACACAATAGAGACTTTTTCTCAAACTGCAGCTCTTTGGGGTTCGGGTTTGAATGTTCAGCTGAAATAGGAAAATATCAATCTGATGTCGAGAAAACACTGAAGGTCAAACCTAAATATCTAAGCTTTTCTTCGTATATTTCATTCAGCAGCAAAAAGCTGTCCTTGCAGGTTGGATTCGTAGGCCACGTTAACTAGTTCCCCTTCCCGTCGAGACTCAAGGCATTGAAACAATATGATCACATTGAACGATGGGACAGAACGGAGAGGGGAAGCCGGGAAAAAGATGCATGTGAAGGGCTGTATTTTCAAATTCTGGCATTTTTATTCATTTTTCAGAGAGCTGCTTATTGCAGATTTAATGTAAGTAAAAGACTGTCACTCATTCTATAAAGTCATTAAACATCTGGGCGACTTCCCCCCCCCCCATTTTAATTCATGGCATTTGTTGGTGCTGGCACGCCGTCTGATAGTATATCAAATGTGTTGTTGAGACCGACAAAACTGTGACAAGAGGAGGAGGAGGCTGGAAGGCGGCGGCGGCGGCGGCGCAGCCACAAACGGTTGTTATCTCTCCATCAACACAAACACGGAGTAACCAGTGCATACACATGCTGCATTAAAAGGCCCGCGGCAGATTTATTGGACAGCATCTTGGTTATGTTTCTGCTACGTTTAGCTCCAGATTAATAGGGACGTTACACTCAGGTTGCCGCGGCACAACACCGGCAGGTCTGGCTCGCACGGGGAAGTCCTCGGCGCCTACCCATGAGCCCCTGGGACTGCGCAGTAAATCAAACAGGAAATGCAGCAGAAAGCCTAATAAAGTTATTCTAATGATAGCAATCTCAGCGGGAACACCACCAACGTAAATTGGGAACCTCTCTCTCTCGCTCTCTCTCTCTCTCTCTCTCGCTCTCTCGCTCTCTCGCTCGGTGTAATCCGAGAGAGGGAGGCAAGAAAAAAAAAAAAAAGTGGCAACCTGGAGGAGCGGAAACAGAAGGTTAGAGGTGTGGAAATTAATAACATTAATCACAGAGATGCTTTTTAGCCTCGCTCTCTCGCTCTTTTGCCTTCCGGTTTCCAGGAGACACGATTAAACATGAACTAACTGCGGGAATTGATACTGTCCTTCTGATCACATTAATTCAGCAACATCAGACCGGCATGAATATGCAATTTTTGATTTATGGTTGGGGGGGGGGGGGGAAAGTTGTGCGCGTGTTTGAGTTCATTATTGGACATTTGCATCAGGTGATTTCTGTTCATCCATTACGGCGACGGGGAATGTAAACACACGTCGTCTCACCGGATCTCTGTAGATAGAGAGAGAGAGAGAGAGAGTGAGAGAGAGAGAGAGAGAGAGAGAGAGAGAGAGAGAGAGAGAGAGAGAGAGAGAGAGAGAGAGAGAGAGAGAGAGAGAGAGAGAGAGAGAGAGAGAGAGAGAGAGAGAGAGAGAGAGAGATCTAAAAGCACATTCCCGAGGTTATATTTGTGTTTGGAGCCGACACCTCTGAGCCGGCGCCCCCTTTTTCATTCGGCTTCAGTCAAAACAGCCTTTGTTTGGCGTTTGCCGCGGCTCCACCTCTGTTTACAGTTCAAGCGACTCCGGCACAGTGTTGTGAAACGGACAGATGGATCTGCTGAGCTTCCAGAGAAACCTTCAGAGTTTGTGTGGAAGCCCGCAGTCCGTTCAGCGCTTTCAAAGATTTCTCTAACAACATTATCCTTTCATACACATTCTGTCTTCCTCTTCATCCGACTCGGGGTCGGAGAGCGACTGGAGCCAATCTCAGCGTGACAGGAAGAGAACACCCGGGGACAGGAGTTCTATAATTACCACTTTACACGACTGTCTTTGACCTGTGGGCGGAATCTCGTGTACCTGGAGAATAACGCAGAGGTAGAACATCCAAACCCTCCTGGAATCAATCCAGGG
The DNA here is from genome assembly GCF_963422515.1 of Blennius ocellaris. Lineage (NCBI taxonomy): Eukaryota > Metazoa > Chordata > Actinopteri > Blenniiformes > Blenniidae > Blennius > Blennius ocellaris. Next base: position 4,969,943 of record NC_137657.1, read on the forward strand.
TCGTCTCCGGTTTACCGATACAAGTCAGTTCCCCCGCAGAGGCGTCGTACACTGAGGAAGGGTTGACAGACCGTGGAAATACCTGGAACGTTCTATAAACCCACACTGGGGTGGAACTTGGCGCAACGTTTCAGGAGCCTGAAAACGTCTGAGGCACAAAACGCTCATTTTCTGAATTCGATGATGTCATCACCCCGCCTCTCGACCCGACAAACCCCACGACCCTCTCAAGACGTCACTCAACAGCAACCTGCTCCAGGAGAAGCTCCAGACTGGTGCTATTTGAGTAATCCATCATCTCGCCTTATTCAGCCAGGTTCTACCTGCTCCGTGTCTTATGGCATAAGGCCTGGCATCATTTTGAGTTTTCATAGACGGCAGATGTTTCCAGGACTCCTTTTAAGAAGCAACGCGGAGAAAAAAAAGATCTTTTTGGTTTGTGTGGCTGGGGCCCACATATCAGCTGACATTAGGGGGAGAGCAGAGTGAAGCCAGGACGGGTCAGCACGGCATCGTGTGGTCGAAGCAGAGAGACACCGGCTGACTGAGTGAGCATGTGTTTGACATTCAGATCTCAAGTGATGTGTTTGGAACTTCAAGATTTCAAATGAAACCTGGAAAAAATGGAGAATAATGGCATTTGTTCTCGACTGAAATATATGCCAGGTGAAATCCTGCAAGCCTTTAATAGAAACGTGTTTTCCTCTGGCTGTGATGCAAACCACAGCGTCACGGCGTCACGTCTTTATCAATAAACATCAAATGATGGGTTTTTTTTTACAAAGGCGCTAAAAAGCAATAGTCATCACAATCACTGAATAGATTAATAGATTTTTTTTTTTAAATCTATGCAAAGGATTTAAATCCAACTGGCTGCATTGAGCGAGAGCTTCTTTTTCTTTTTTCTTTTCTTTTTTTTAAATTACAGTGAAAATCAACTCATGTCTATTTATTGAGTCTGCGGTCTGTTGTTCATGTTCGAGGAATTTAGCTGAAGTGGCCTCTTGTTATTTGAAGCACTAATTGAACTCGTTTTTCCTTTTCTAAACCTGTCTTACCACTTCCATTCTAAAGCAATAACTCGTCGATGAACAACGCCACTCACCAGGCGCCACTTGTCACGATGGGTCCACTTATGCATTGACCAAAACAGACTCAACAGGGAAAGTTGCATCACAGATTTTTCAGGCCGCCGGCACGGCAAAGTGCCTCGCCACTTATCGGCCTGAATTACGTTTAATATATGCAGTTTTGGAAACTCGAACGGTGAAAGCATCCCGGCAGAGAATCAGATGGATTTGAATTGTGAGCCACAAAATTCTGTATTTTTTTTTTCTTTTTTCTTTCCCTCCACAAGCTCGTCCTTGAGGGGGGTATTCAGACTGAGGCCTTGTGAAATTCCCAAACAAAAAAAAAAAAAAAAAACCCTCTTTAGTCTTCGATATTCCTAAATGTCCCTAAACCTTCGCAATATTTCAACCTTATTGAACTTAATTCTGCGGATTTAGGTAAAGCGCGCGAGCATCTGTGTCTGTGTTTGTAGATGTGGAGTTGTGATCTTCCAATCATTGAGCACGCTGATCCGGGAGAAGTTGACACGTCCTGGTCTTCAATCTGCATGGGAGCCGAGGTGCGGGTACTGCGCTCGGGCGTTTCTCTCCTCTGATCATAATTGCGCGGCGACAGATGGGCAATGGCGGCGGCGCGCGCAAGAATACCGCATGCATAGAAATGTGCTCACAGCGCCCAACGGAAACGGCTTGAAGACAACTCAGGTGTGGCGGGCTTTTTCCTTTTCACACGTCTCTCGCCTACGTGACGCCTACTTCTTCGAGATGCCTTTGCATATAAAAAAACAAAAAAACTAAAATTGTCCATAAGCTCCAGGGAAAAAATAAATAAAAATGCAAGTCGGAGGTATGAATAGTTGCAAATCACGACTAAGAGATCAAATTTGTGACCATTTTTTTTTTTTTTTTTTTTTTTAAACATAGAGCACCTCCACCGAGATAATGGAGCCGTTGCGAGGCCTCTCACCACCTTTCCCTCCCAGACAAGTAAGCATTAACAGAAAGGAGGGAGAACGGAGAAGAAGCAGTTAAATTGCCTTAACAGCTGTGCAGGGTATGAATAACTCGTTAGCTGTGTGCATTTTAAGTCATCAAATCCCGGAAACCCCCTCACCTAACCCTCATTTGCGAAAGGGGACAGGAGGGAGGTGCTAATTAAAGTGATAAAGAGAACAAATCTTATCAAATCTGCTGCTTCGATTTCTGTTTGGCGGGTGGGGTTGAGGTGTTGGTGTGCAGGGAAGGTGGGGAAAAAAACAGAAATCCACGATTACATCTGTATTCTCAAACACTCGGGGAAGGTGCTATTTCATGTTTAATTAATTAAGCAGTCTCTTTAACTGTATCTTGACAAATGTGATGCCAATTAGATAGTGAGGAGAAATTGTTTATTGCTAATTAATGGTTGATTTCAGGGGAAAAGAAGTTAAATCCTCTGGTATCATACCTTTTTTTTTCTTCTTCTCCTAACTGTTAAAATGTATAAATGAGCATCTGCATCCAGCTCAGCGGCACGCCTCAACTTCTTATTGTGCGACGGGAGCGGAGGAGCCCTCAGTTTTCAATCATCCAGCGTGGTTGGTGGTTTAACTGCCTCTTGAACTCAGGAGTCTCGGCGAACTCGCTGCTAATGTGCCTCCGCGAGCCATTTACACAACCTGACATTTATTTTAACTCACAAAGATCACTACCTTTTTTATTTATTTTTTTTTTTGAAGCCACATAAATTGCCTGAATCTCGGATCAGTTCGTATAATGGGACGATTGTCATAAAAAAAAAAAACCCCGACTCTGGGCTTTGAAAGATTTCTCTCCGACGGGGGAAAACGCAAGTGAGTTATGTCGACAGTTGGAGAGAAAACTTATTGAGTCAGTTAAAGTGACGGGTGTGTTGGATTTGGAGGCCTTGTTGTGTGCACTGATGGTGCCAGGCTGGCGGAGGAGTGGCGGAGGAGTGGCGGCGAGCGGCGTGGAGAACCTGTGAATGTGAACGGGAACCTTCTCGGTGCGGCGTTTGCATGTTTTCTGTTGCAGGTGTCATTCTGATCCCTCCACCTCAACGTTACTTGGATGAAGCAATATCAACAAAATAATTGCTCCAACCTGCCTGAACTCTCGTCCACGTCCTGTTCCAGCTCAGTACAGCACATCAGTGGAATGACGAACGTACAAAACCACGTCCGTCTCATCCACAAAGTCAGTTTCAAGAAAAGTCTCTTTCAACTCGTACTGTGCATGTGACATACGCTTGTTTTTGTTTTTATGTATATCCTTTTCAAATCATGCTGTCAAATTCATCTTTTATCTGTTTTTATGGACTTTAGGTCCACTAGTGAGAATAATAATAAATTGTCAAAACTGACAATCAGATGTTCTGGTTCACGTTTCACCTAAAACAAAGTGTTTTATTGGATGGAAATATTCATCATTCATTTCAAAATGGACCCACACCTTAATTTCTAGGTATTAAATATGTATATATAAAGTTTGTACACTTATTTACTTTTTCATGTGTTGTTTGGTTGGATTGTTTGGTTGTTTGTGCATTTTATTTTTGTGGGTGAGCGGGCTGCTGGCTTAGTGGCTGGTTTGGTTGGTTGCGGTTGGGTCAGTGGATTGGAGGGTCTTGTTGGTTGAAGGGTTGTTTGGTTGGGCAGGTGGATGGTTGGATGGTTGTTTGTTTGTTTGGTTGGGCAGGTGGATGGTTGGATGGTTGTTTGTTTGTTTGTTTGGTTGGTTGGTTGTTTGGTTGGTTGGTTGTTTGGTTGGTTGGTTGGTTGGGTGAGTGAGTGTGTTGGATGGTTGGTTTGGTAGGTAGATGGTTGGTTGGTTGGTTGGTTGGTTGGTCGATTGGGTAGGTCATTGGTTGGTTGGTTGGTTGGTTGGTTGGTTGGTTGGGTAGGTCATTGGTTGGTTGGTTGGTTGGTTGGTTAGGTCATTGGTTGGTTGGTTGGTTGGTTGGTTGGTTGGGTAGGTCATTGGTTGGTTGGTTGGTTGGTTGGTTGGTTGGTTGGTTGGGTAGGTCATTGGTTGGTTGGTTGGTTGGTTGGTTGGTTGGGTAGGTCATTGGCTGGTTGGTTGGTTGGTTGGTTGGTTGGTTGGGTAGGTCATTGGTTGGTTGGTTGGTTGGTTGGGTAGGTCATTGGTTGGTTGGTTGGTTGGTTGGTTGGTTGGTTGGTTGGTTAGGTCATTGGTTGGTTGGTTGGTTGGTCGGTTGGGTAGGTCATTGGTTGGTTGGTTGGTTGGTTGGTTGGTTGGTCGGTTGGGTAGGTCATTGGTTGGTTGGTCGGTTGGGTAGGTCATTGGTTGGTTGGTTGGTTGGTTGGTTGGTTGGTTGGTTGGTTGGTTGGTTAGGTCATTGGTTGGTTGGTTGGTTGGTTGGTTGGTTGGTTGGTTGGTTGGTTGGTTGGTTGGTTGGTTGGTCGGTTAACAGAAATTTCAAAACTTGTGGATGGAATTTTTTTTAAATCAGCAGGTTGACAAATAATTGGACCAGACAGAAGTTATAATTCAGTGAAATATTTAAGGTCAATTAATTCTATTCAGGAGAAGAAATGATCACATTTCAATATGAAAAACATTCCAGAATATAGATCTATATACTTTATGGTTTTACTTTCTCTTCATTGCCCACCAACAAACCGCCTCGCTGAGGGATCCACAGTCACCTGGAGACTTTCTACCAGTGCAGCATTTCTACATTATGAATCTGAATCTTCAAATCAGTGTCTTTTTTTAATTTCCTATCACCTTCAGCCATTGTGAACCAGACCAGGCGCAGACAATCAGTAAGACTTACTGCTTTACCTCAGGACGGTTCATAATACTGGGTATTAGCTGTAACTGTTCTTCAGCTACTTCTGCACCACAGTTTTTAATCATTTAGAATTGAGGCTGCATTGCTGCCTTTTTCTCATTTTTTTAGGGACCAGGAGGAGGATTTTCTTTTTTTCCAGGTTAAAACTATTCATAATTTAATGAAATCGTAAATGTGCCTTAAAAACCTTCAGTGTGAGAATAAAACAGTGACTACCATGCCTCAGACAATACTTCACACAACAAAACTACACATCTTTTAAATCGAGCAAGAGAAAGTTTATTTCAGTTCCTGACGTATCGATTGTATCGGAGCAACTCTACAAACCTTCGGTGTTTGCACGTAACCGGGAAGTTACACAAACTGATATTCCTCTGCGTTTGGGCCGCGCATTTACACACAAAAACTCCAGCCACAGTGTGAGATTGTGAAAAAAAACCTCACAATTTCCATGATTGTGATTGGCTATCATGGCTTCATGCTTCTTGTTGCACTGCCCCCTACAGGCGTGGCAATGCAAGGAAAGCTCAGTCTTTCTAACAACCTGGTTCCATGGAAACGTGGCCTAAAATGACCTGATGCGTGTCGTTTACGATGCAGGGCCAAGATGTTGATTTGGTGGAGAGTGTGATGTGGTATTTATTCTTTCTTTGCGGTTCTGTCTTTCCTCTCCAGTCCTCCCTCCCTCCCTCTTCACAGGTGTGCAGACAACCAGCGAGCAGGAGGCAATAAGAGGCGGTGCAGAGATCAGAACCCCGTCTCACCTTGGCGGCAGCAGCAGCAGCATCACGCTGTGATCCCAGCGTCCTCTCCCCTTCATTGGTTGTCCACATCGATTTTTGCATTTTCATTCACGCGGAAGGCTGACAGCCATGTTGTTTTGTTGTGTAAAAACGCTTTAAACGTTGAAGTAAAAAGTGTTTCCACATGCGATCCAGACGGTTTAGTAAACGTACCCTTGGTCAGTAAATGGTCAAAGTGCTTCCAGTCAAAGTGCTTTCACAACGTTCCACCATTTTCAAAGACTCTGACAACAGTTTTCTTTAAGCAGACTCTTGAAAAGCAACTCAAGTTTTGCCGTTATTCACTTTTTTGGTGTAAAATGGACCTCTTTCCATCCATGCTTTGAATTGTTGAGTTGTTAGCGGAGGAGACTGAAGCACTCTGTTCTCCACGGACGTGAAAAGCCGTCACAAAAGGATTTGGCGACTCGGCAGCCATGTTTTTTTGTTTGTTTGTTTTTTCTTGTTCCGATGTGACAGTTTGTGAAATGATTTCCTCATCTTTCTTCATCTCGCTCCTCCTGCAGCAACGCCACACAACAAACCCTTCATATGTGATGTTAAGAACAGAAGAGAACCAACAGAAGTGGTGATTAAACGGATAAGAGGCCCATGGTTTGGCCTCGGAGAGGGAAAGTTTCAGTTTGAGAAATCTGGGATAAAAGTACGACTGTGCAAAAAATGTGAACAAAGAACTTGCAGGTTGGTGATTAAATGTGTAGCCGCGGGTACGGAAGTCTGAGTTTGTGTTAAAGTTAAACAACACAACCTTCCACATACATTTTAAAACATATT
>NC_137657.1:4981406-4997836 GCF_963422515.1 Blennius ocellaris
GCGTCGCGTCAACGCAGACGCGGCTCGCAGCATCGCTTAGCCTTTACATATGGTTTGCACATGGAGGATGAATTAAACTTTATGGTATTTATTAAATAATCGTATCAGTACATGTTATCAGCCAGTAGCTAACGTTAGTACTTGTTCTTGTCCTTTGATCAGTAATACAGTTACATTAATAATGATCAAACTTCTGTATCCAATGGTTATTGTTTTGTTGTTTGAGTGAATATATATATATATATATATATATATATATATATACGTTTTATCTATTTTACCACCACCACCAAAACAATGTGCTTTAAAGATGGCAAATAAAATTTTAATTAAGCAGATTTTCTGCATCAAAACAACAGTTTTATAGGATAGAAGATTAAAAATTAAAAAAAAATTTAGAACACAAATAAAGTAAAACGCATACCACATGACAATATTAATAACAATTTAGAAAATGAATGCGCATGAAAGTTAAATAGATAAACATAGGTAGACCAGTGTCAGTGTATAGTTTTATGTTTTTTGAGTTTGTGTTTGTGTTTACTGGGAGACACAGTTGCAGGAAGGTGAAGCACTTCTCAGAAATCTGCTCGCGTCTGGAGTTTAATGAGGATCAATGGCAGGTCAACAAGCATCGGAGGCTGTGTGTATTTTGACGGCGAACAAAAAAAATAAAAAGGCATAAGAATGTGTCACGGCATGCGTGTCCGTTCAAACTTTTCATTTTAACGTGATAAAAAACACCGAACAAAGACGATTGTGATCAAGTTTTCACAAACACAGAAGAAGGAAATGAAAAAAAAAAAAAAAAAAACGAACTAAAATGAATCCACGCAGTGGAACAGAGGTGAAACGGCGCCGCGCCGCTGAATTACACTGTTAACTTTCATGTTGATGATTAAAACGCGCCGCTAAATAAGACATGCCGACTCCAGTGTAAATATTAATTCCACCAGTGTTTGTGTTTCGGATCTGCGGCCGATTAATAAGTAGATTGATGTGCACTCCGGGGTTTTAAAGTCGGCAGAGAGTAAATGGGTTGATTTTCCCTACGTGCCTAAACGCCTCTGCGCCGGGAATAATTCTCTGGTAAACCGCCGTTCGAGTGGCGCGCTACTATTTTTAAGCCGACGCGCTGACCTCTTGTCGGCTTCGCCGTTTCCGCCAGATAATTTCAATTAATCGCCTCGTCTTCAGATTGCGAGGAGACGCAGTAACGGCTCGCCCGCTGATTGGGTTTTGACTAAATCTCTCTGACGGAGCACGACTCCATCAGTCCATTTCTCTGTGTTTGTGCTCGTTCGCATCCACGTTCTCTATAATTGTGTGTGTTTCTCACGTCTCAACACTTGTAGTGACAAAAGCTGCAGTCCGCTGCCTCGCAAATCCATCTGTTTTACTTGTACTGGTGCTCAGTTGCTGCACTTTTGAGGTATTATCCTTACACTCTTTTTTTTTTTTTAATTGGTAGTGATTATGGGGTTGCCCCCATACTGATTCCAGTACCAGAGTCCGACACTGCGCTCTTAGCTTCAAGGACTCCTCAGTTTTCTCTCCCATCCAGTCACGCATAAATTGTTATTGAATAAATTCTTAAAATTTATTAGGAAAATAATTGAACTTGCCACAGCTTCAATTTCACAGTACATGCAATTTCACGACTGCAGATGCTTGTTGTCGTTGATTCCCGCCAAAAATGTGCTGCAGGGAATTTCCCCTGTTATTCCTATTATACAAAGTGCATTATTGCGACTAAATGAAGTAAGAAACAAAAATAAGGAATAATATAAAGATTAGTAAAGGAACAAATGAATAAATGCCAGACAATTCTAAGAAAGTTCTTCATCTCAGTCCCATCAAATGCTTGGCAATTTCTAATAATTAGTAACGGAAGCCCATAAAGTAAAGAACAGACCCGGTCAGTTAATCTCTCTTTCCATTGATGAGCATCAAGGATAAAAGGAGGACATGTAATAACTGTGCTCTGTTTTTGTCTGAAATTAAACCTAATATATAGTATCGTGGGCCCGTGTGAGAGTTTGACCGTTGCGAATGTTAGACGCCGGTTGATTGGCCCCAGGAGCTGCAAGTCATGCCTCCTGTAGCGCCGTCTGTAACGGCGTAGCCGTCCTTTGGTCCGATTCGAAAAACAGTGTTTTCAATTTCAGGGACTCGTAAACTATATACGTGGGTGTGTGTGTGTGTGTGTGTGTGTGTGTGTGTGTGTGTGTGTGTGTGTGTGTGTGTGTGTGTGTGTGTGTGTGTGTGTGTGTGTGTGTGTGATGTGGTTTTGTTTTGCTGTACTGGTGGGGACCTCGGTGGCTGCACTGACTGGGGACTGGTGTCACTGTGGAGAAAGTGGAAATGAATGTAAGTCAATGCAGCGTTTTCGTTTGTTCTCCAAACACTGGAGGTTCACTGGAACTAAAATTGTTGAATTATATGGACTTTTTTTTTTTTTTTTTTATTATAGGGAAGAAGGTTGAATACATGTAATGTACCTTTTGTGTGTGCGTGTGTGTGTTCCTGTGTTTCTTCCTTCATGAAGCCTAAATGTGTTGCACACGCTACACTATTTAAGGCTTAAAGTGTAGTTTTCCTATCCGGGGTAAAGGTTTCGGCAGTTGGTTGTGGTGACTGGTTGGTAATGGGGCCGGGGAGAGCATTACATCAGTGGAAATACCCCACAGGGATAATGTCACAAGTCTGGTGTGTGTCATTCATTTGAATGGTACTTTTCCTCACAAGTCAGTTATTCTTCTTTCTGCATTGAGGCCCTGCCTCAGAAAGAGAAAATAAAACACGATAATCAGTCAGATACGTTTCGCTCACAATCATGTTTTTTTTTTTCTCCCCTTGTGCAGCTCTTTGCTCCGGTGACCTGCTCAGCTCGGACAGACAATGACTGCGTTCTGTGACAAGAGGTCGCGACCTCTGAAGTCACAACAAAGTCCATTGACATGCTCACAATAAATACGTCCCAGGAGGCCTCGGCTGCTCACAGGGAACATAAAGTGCCCGCTGATGTCATTTGTTGATAAGTGCCTGAATAGAGTGGAATGGTGCGTTCTGGTAAAAAGTTTGCCCATTGAATGAGTGTGAGAAATACTCCAATGTTGAGTGAGGCTGTAAATCCTGCAGCTGCAACGCAGGGCAGAGGTCAAGCCGCCTAGTGGTTATTCCGGGGTACTTATGTAAGAGAGATGATTTATGCTTATTTTGTTCTTTAATTTGATTAAGCGATGGGTGGATGAATAAGGAAAGATGGGGGTTTTTTTTGTTTGTTTGTTTTTTACCTTGCTGACATGTTTTCTGCGGTCTCGCTGAGAGCGTCAGCTGACGTGGAACTATTCTTTTTTTTAATATCATGTGATCGACTTGACGGATCAGTGTGTCAATACAGGCCTCGACGGGTCTGTCTTTAGCTTTTATGGTCGTATCTGCTGGTTTCTGGTTTCTGGTTTCCACTGAAAGTTATGTATGTTAAGTATGTTTTTTGACTTTCGCAAATTCAACCTGTGGAAAAGAATGTTTACACAGAAAGGAAACCAAAAGTCACAGCAGCAGCATTTGTGTTCCACAAATGAATCACGGATGGAGCTTTTACACACACACACACACTCATGTATACACACACACACACACACACACACACACACACACACACACACACACACACACACACACACACACACACACACACACACGCACACACACGACCGTTTCCCAAGCCGCCATATCAGGGGTCTGTCTGTGTCGTCGGCCCCACTGTTCTCATTCCCCGCACAATGAAATTACACCGCGGCGAGCGTCGTCTCGTGGAGGCAGATTCAAGGCCCATTTATTTGAGATTGCTTTTAGTGTAATTCAATAAAGGGCTTTTTTACTCATTTATTTCCATGGTGAAATTCATGCTGAGGAAAACCAGGGCTGTATTTCCCTCATTAGCAGTAATAATAACCATAATAACAATAATGGCATTAAAAAGCAATCATTCGAAAGATCCTGCCGTCAATGTCACTCCCCAACTGGAGAAAAAAATAGAAGGGGGTGCCGGACATTTTTTTTTTTTTTTGTGCTACTTTATAAGAGGCAGTTTAGCAAAGGCTTTATTATCACAGCGGATGTGGATGAATTACACCTATAAAAGTTCAAATTAATAAAAAATGAAGCCCTTTCATGTTCCGCTGGGCTTCGTCTCATTAGATTGTAAGTTTGTTCCAGAAAAGAAAATAGTCACATATAAGTGTATAGATATATATGAAATAGAGTGAAAGGGGCCTGAAAAGAGCAGATGAAAAGAAGAGAAGGTAGAGCAATTATAAGAGTAGGGGGGTGAAAGTAGAAAGAGGATTTAGAAGCGGCAGGATCCCCAACTCCACTGTCGGATCCATTTTCCACCACTGGAGGCCAACTGGCTATCAAGATGGCGCCGCCATCGCCGGGGCTTAAACGCGGATGGGGGGGTTGGGGGGGGGGGACTCGGCTTCCCCTCGCTGATCTGCGGAGGCAAAGCGCAGCCTCCCCGAATGCCCTGCAAAAATAAATATTTGAATATTCTCCGGCACTCCTAAACCAGCTTAAATTGGATCATTCTATTTCGCCGCCTGCCCTTGCCAAAATGCCAAAAGAGTGTGGGTCTTGGCGAGCCTCTCGCGCCCCGGCACGCCGCCCCCCCCCCGGCCCGGCCCACCCTCTGCACTATCAGCTGACACAGAGTCCGCCCCCGGGCCGCCTGCTTTCTCCTCGGCCACACTCCCGCTGCGCCGCGCTGGCACGCCGCGCCCACGCTCGCTCGCCGGGGCGGACGGCGGCGTCAGGTGTCGTCACGGTCAGCGTCCAGAGACAATCTAGAAGAGAAGAAGGAGACGCGGCAGACGAGGAGGACGAGACGCATCTTCGTGGCGTCTGTGCGCACAGACTGACTCGTCCCACCGAGGAGACGAGACCGTCGAACGAGTCCAACGAACGAAAACATTCCTGGAATCGTCACAAAGAGTCTGGATCATGAGAATATCCTGCTTCTTCTAGTGCAGGTTTTTGTTTTGGACTTTCATCTAAAACTTTGATAAAGATCAAAGATCCATTTAAAATCAACTTGATTATTTAAAAAAACAACCTCTTTTAGCTCTTAGGAGTGATAAAACTTCCCTTCATGCACAAATTAGAAACTACATCATCAACATTCTGTATTTTCCTCCTTTTGCAAAAAACATTCAATTTTCTTCAGTTTATTTTAACAATCAGAAATTCTGTGTAACAATACAACTAATAATATATGAAGAACTTGTATATTTAAAAAAAAAGCTCCATTAGTCGGCAAAGATATTGAAAAAATCTTTACTTATAACTTATTCTACTGTTTCTACAATTAAAACTTCCAATAATTTCTCCTGATTCATGTTTTAAAACCAAGTTTGCAGCATCAACATAAATATTAATATGGTATATAATATAAACCAGAATAATATACCTTTGTAGTAAATTCATACAGAATAGAACCATTTAAAAGAGAAATGCTGGTGAAATAGTGCAACAAGTTAAAAAATAAATCATTAAAAGAATAACGCATAAAATCAGAATTGTGAAAATTCCTATATCCACCTCATTTCTCCGGTTTTTCTTGTTCGTTTCACCAAATCTGTAAAAATCCAGGTTGAGTTTGTTTCTGTGAAAAACAGAGAAACAGAGAAAATGTTGAAGCCGGGCGACAGAAGCAGTGGAGGTTTGAAATGACGAGACAAAGGTTTGTGATTGTAGAGAAATGTGCAGAAATATTAAAGGTTATTGAGGCCCGGGATCAGTTTTGGTGCCTTGGAGTCAGAAAATAGTGACGTTTCCAGTCGAAAGAGACGGTTTGCAGGGAAAGAAGGATTGTATTTAACCCTTCTGAAGAATTCTCATAAAATGTAATGGCTGGAATAAACAAGTGTTAAAAGCTTTAAAGGGAGAGGATGTGGATTGTGACGGGGGGAAAAGATGAAACAGAGAATATCTAAAGAAACAAAGTGCATTTTTAACCTGCTCGTTATTTTAAAGATGTGATTTTCTTTGTGTTTTGGCTAAAAGATTCTGAGACATTTCCTCTGTCACATCATAAATGGTCAAATAGTGAAATGATGTTACAATAAGTCATCTTTTAATTTGAAAGGTTCGGGGTCAGTGAAGCAGAAAACGGTACAAAACATCTCATGTTGTGTTTTTTTGCTACTCATTTTCAAAACAAAAGAGTACTTCTACTCATTGTGACTGTATTTTGTTTTCAATTTTCAAATGATAGTTGTGTGAAAGTTTTCACTTGATCCAGCAAAGCACAGGAAGCGGAGGAAGATTCATGCGATGACTTGGATTGTAAATGAAGTCAATTAAAACAGGACGGTAAACATTGTGCAGAAAAGAAGGGAAAATGTTGGACAAACATCCATTTTCGTCTAATGAAGCAAAATAAGATTCTGTGTTTTGGTGCTTATTCCAGAAAAAACACAAATATGTGCAAAAAGGGAATTTTTGCAATTTTAATGACCCTTTTTCTTCCTTTTTTTAGTTTATTATATTTAAACCTGATAATATTTTGGTATCCTGAAGCAAGAATACCACACTCTTTTATTCATCCATTCATTTATTGTTGCTTCATCAAAGTCTCATTTTTTGGAATCAAAAGCTGCAAAAATGACTTTATAAAAAAGATCATAAAGGTTAAACATTATAAATTGAATGTTAGTATGAAAAACCGATGTAAAACTTGAACTGTTGCTTTATCTTTTTTTTCTTCTTTTTTTTTTAGGGGAAACAGTTTAGATGAGGTGAATATTCTACATTTTGCTCATTCTTTCAAATAATAGTGTCGGTATCGTATCATTTTTCAATAAAAATCCATATTTTTGGGGTAATCTATCATATAAACCTTTAAGAAAACGGAAACATTATTATTGCAATTTATAGTACGAGTATGCTTTTTTAAAATTACATTTAAAATTTACCTGCTGCGCTTAAAAAATTATTTTAAAAAATTGATTTTTGAAGCAAGAAAGGTCCAATTTGTAAAAATTTTCAACATCTTCATGGACAAATGAGACAGATCCGTCAACATTCAGTATTTTCTTGGAAAACCCGAGACTTTTTTCAAATTCAAGTGGAAATCGGGGCATTAATACAGTTAGGTAGTATTTATTCAATTACTTATTTTTTTGCTTTGCTCTGTCATGTTTACTTATTTTGTGTGGGGTTGGTTTTTTTCCTTTTCTTGGATTGCGATCGTGACGGAACAAGAGAAACGAGGTGAAACGATCATGAAGACGACGTCCGCTGGCCTCCAGCTTCTCTCCACTTGAGACCTTTCAAAATAAACTAAGTAGTACTGAAAGTATTTTGCACTGCTGCAACTGTAAATTGAGTATCGGTAAATAGTTTTAGCGAAGGTGGCGGCGTTTCAGAGGGGATTACAGCTTTGTGTCTGTGCACGTGCACACACACACACACACACACACACACACACACACACACACACACACACACACACACACACACACACACACACATTTATGATTGTAAATACACTGTTGTGTTCTTTTGTTTTACTCTGAAGTTTGCACAACAACTTCTGGGAAAATGTTTGACCAGCACCTGCATGATTAATATTTAATATGCCTGTTTTCAAAGTGAGTATTTACACGGCCTTTAATTACCCGGGTCAATTCAAACTTATATTTATTTCCGCTTTTTTCCAGATTTTCTCTCCTCTTTTCTTTCTTTTTTTTCGTGCACAACTCATCAACTGCTTTCATCAGTTGTCTATAATTGCCTCATTAGAGTTCTCCTAATTATAGTGATCAAGAAATCTTCCATACATATCAGAAAAAAGGATAAAAAAAAAAAAAACAACAACCACCCAACAGTTTCTCCACTTTGGTAATTCGTCTTATTGGATTGACGATCACAAGCCTGGGAGGATCCTGAGAGAGACGCCGTCACGTATGGATCGTGTTGAACAGCCTTGACCTCGAGAGCCATCTGCTTCCATCAGGCTCAAATTTCTCAGCTTGCTTTTTTTTTCCTTTTTTTTTTTTTCACTTAGTAAACGTCTCCGAAGGCTGAAAAAGGAGCTTCCAGCTTCCAGATGGCTGCTGAGTTTCTAACACGTCTGTATCCGAGACGCTGAAGCCTGCAGGATGAAGCTACAATAGTAACGCTACAATAGTAACGCTACAATAGTAATGCTACAATAGTAACGCTACAATAGTAACGCTACAATAGTAACGCTACAATAGTAATGCTACAATAGTAACGCTACAATAGTAACGCTACAATAGTAACGCTACAATAGTAACTCTACAATAGTAACGCTACAATAGTAACGCTACAATAGTAATGCTACAATAGTAACGCTACAATAGTAACACTACAATAGTAACTCTACAATAGTAACGCTACAATTGTAACGCTACAATAGTAACGCTACAATAGTAACGCTACAATAGTAACGCTACAATAGTAACGCTACAATAGTAACTCTACAATAGTAACGCTACAATAGTAATGCTACAATAGTAATGCTACAATAGTAACGCTACAATAGTAACGCTACAATAGTAACTCTACAATAGTAACGCTACAATAGTAACGCTACAATAGTAATGCTACAATAGTAATGCTACAATAGTAACGCTACAATAGTAACACTACAATAGTAACTCTACAATAGTAACGCTACAATAGTAACGCTACAATAGTAACGCTACAATAGTAACGCTACAATAGTAACGCTACAATAGTAACACTACAATAGTAATGCTACAATAGTAACACTACAATAGTAGTTAGTTATAGTTCGCCCCTACAAGTGAATTAGATGGAGACAACATACAAGCTCCACCCATAAAAACAGAAAAACCTCAGAATCGAACCAAGTAGAATCTGTCTGTGCGGCGAGAGTGTGAACCACTGCACTGCTGAGAAACTCACAAACACTTTGATGTGTCTAATAAAGCTTAGAATCCCAATGCATTCTGAGTTGTTGTCAACATCCGATTTCCTCCCAGTAAATAGTGTTTTATTGGTTTTCCAGCCTTAAACATATGTCAGCCTATTAACTTTATTGAAATAATGAAGTTTTTTACTCAGCCATTTATAGGGCACTCAATGAAGCACTTGGAAAAAGAAAATTTCAACCCTGGGGTGTTATTAAAGGTTGTTTTTCAGGACTTTCTCGCTATTTCTACTTTTGGCGACTTTTTAAAGCTGACATTAAAACAAACACCATCTTGTGCCATCAACTTATAATTAAATCTGCTCAGGAAGTGTCAAACCGATCAAATTCGGACGCAAGTCACTTAGTTTGAGCTTTAAATTGGACTGATAAGGAACTTAAATCACAATGGATTTCCATTCAACAAGTGAAAACTAACCCTGAATATGACTCCACACTTTGGGCTTATGTTTAATAGTCCAGTCATCAGCTTATTTTTTTCCATGTATAGAGTGTCACGCAGAGCCTTTTCAGATCCACGTCTTCATCAGAAGCACTGCGATCTTCATTAACTGACCTTGTTAGTCTGGTAAAACAAGGACTTTTTACCAAACAGGCTCACTTACCCAATACATTCTTAATTAATTCACATTTATGCAAATGAAAACCTTCAAATAACATCAGAGACATTTTGACTGACCACAATTAAGTCTAAAAAAATAACCTGTTCTCTTTCCCCAGAGCATTGCCAGTAGAGAATTTCCCCAAGGGGATGAACACCGTACGATAAAATATATAAATAAATGAAACAATCTGGATTGATCGGGTGCAGGAGACGTCACAGTCGGTAACAAAGAAGGCCTGAGACTCCCGCTCCGGATTTCAGACTCGACCAAGACGACTGGTTGATGACAAAGGTTGAAGAACTTGAGTATAATCGGTGTGACGTGATCTCGTGTAATTATTGTCAAATGTCAGAGGCGAAGCTGTGAGTCGATTGTGTTTTGGCTCGGAGGGAAAAAAAAACAAAAAAACAGGTAAAATGAACAAGTAAACAAAAGCTCCCAGTTCAAACCGGGACATGTACGGTCGTATAGTTCAAGACTTCAACTAGTTTTATATTATATTTAAGTGGAGCGCGTTTCACTTCTTCAGCAGTGTCTATGAGCTTCTTACAGCATCAGTCACACACACACACACACACACACACACACACACACACACACACACACACACACACACACACACACACACACACACACACACACACACACACACACACACATGCACGCACACGAGTGAGTTGTTGCTAAAGAACCAGGATCGTCCTACAAGCTGCATAGTGTGCAGAACTGTACTGTGCTTCAGTACTGACCTCAGTGAATATGTCCACTTTGGAGTGACACTGAACTCCGACTCAGTTTAATCTCCTTTCCTGTCCACTTCTCCTTGACCCCCTGGATGATGTCACAGGGTTAAGGAAAGGTGTTAGGAGGCTTCCTTAAGGAGTTCGGGAAAGGCGATTGTGTTGTTTTGACAGTCAGACCGCACTTCTACTAGGTGGCGCAGTAAGAACACGACGGCGGTGAAGTTACTGACGTCTGCCGTGGTGAAGAAAAGTACGAATTTCCAAAAATGAAGTATAAAAAAGTGATTTCTCTCACTTCCCCCTGCGGCTCTAACCACTGATATAATGACAAATATCACAAGGTTTGAATGTAAATCAAAGAGGAACTGAAGGTAAACGGCTGCCAGGTGAGTAAAGAACCAATGTTGGTTCTACAACATCCAGAACATTCCTAGTTGGGATCTTGGTTCTGGAGGATTTCAAGTTGTTCCAGCAGATTGTTGCTTTGGTCACTTTCATGATCTGCTTCCTTTAGTCACCCTGAGTTTCCCTGAACGCTCCGATGAGCCGGCCCTTTAAATGTTGTCACCGCAAGGAATTGTGGGGCAGCATGAGCTGGTCTCCTTTGCTAAAGGAAGCATCAGTGTTTCCTAGGCTAAAGGAATCATCAGTGTTTCCTAGGGTAAAGGAATCATCAGTGTTTCCTAGGCTAAAGGAGGCTCTAAAGGAATCATCAGTGTTTCCTAGGCTAAAGGAGGCTCTAAAGGAATCATCAGTGTTTCCTAGGCTAAAGGAGGCTCTAAAGGAATCATCAGTGTTTCCTAGGCTAAAGGAGGCTCTAAAGGAAGCATCAGTGTTTCCTAGGCTAAAGGAGGCTCTAAAGGAATCATCAGTGTTTCCTAGGCTAAAGGAGGCTCTAAAGGAAGCATCAGTGTTTCCTAGGCTAAAGGAATCATCAGTGTTTCCTAGGCTAAAGGAGGCTCTAAAGGAAGCATCAGTGTTTCCTAGGCTAAAGGAATCATCAGTGTTTCCTAGGCTAAAGGAGGCTCTAAAGGAAGCATCAGTGTTTCCTAGGCTAAAGGAGGCACTCAAGGAAGCATCAGTGTTTCCTAGGCTAAAGGAGGCACTCAAGGAAGCATCAGTGTTTCCTAGGCTAAAGGAGGCACTCAAGGAAGCATCAGTGTTTCCTAGGCTAAAGGAGGCTCTAAAGGAAGCATCAGTGTTTCCTAGGCTAAAGGAGGCTCTAAAGGAAGCATCAGTGTTTCCTAGGCTAAAGGATGCTCTAAAGGAAGCATCAGTGTTTCCTAGGCTAAAGGAGGCTCTAAAGGAAGCATCAGTGTTTCCTAGGCTAAAGGAGGTTCTAAAGGAAGCATCAGTGTTTTCCTAGGCTAAAGGAGGCTCTAAAGGAAGCATCAGTGTTTCCTAGGCTAAAGGAGGTTCTAAAGGAAGCATCAGTGTTTCCTAGGCTAAAGGAGGTTCTCAAGGAAGCATCAGTGTTTCCTAGGCTAAAGGAGGTTCGTAAGGAAGCATTGAGCCTCCTTTCCTTAGCTTAGTGAGAATTCCACTGTTCCTCATCATGGCCGCCACTTAAACACTTCTGGGGTTAAGGAGAAGTGGATAGGAAAGGAGATAGGAGGGACTATTATTATCTAGTTATTATCTATCTAAAAGAGTTTGTCTTTGCTGTTATAGTTAAATCAGAGATTTTAAAAGGGGCTAAAGTCTTCCTCGGAGGCAACCAGTGGTAATTCAAGGTTTCTATTGTACTTTTAAGTGAGAGAATAATCTGTAAAAAAAAAAATCAGTAATTTTGCCGGATGTTTGATTTTATTTATCAAAGTTACATGATGAAATCAGGTTTTTTTCTACAATCTGTTTTTCAAACTGCGCATGTGCATCTGACCCGTGTTCATGTCTTGAACTGTAAAGAGCGGCTTCATGAGATGCAATATTTTAGTGTGTGTGATATGAATACTGGGTAATTTTGCTGTCATAAAACAGGGTAGTGGTGGTGGTGGTGGTGGGGGGGGGGGGGGGGTAATGAACATTACACCGTCTGGTCCGTCCACCCCTCCTTTTTACTCCCCTCCTCTCCTCTTTTATGCCTCTCTCTCTCTCTCTCCCTCTCCCATGCAGCTGTAGCGTCCTCGGGGCTACTGGCTAACCAGATCAGGTGCTAAATTCGCTAATTGAATAATTTCGCCGGGCTCCACAATGGGCCCTTTGAAAAGCGCCTTGCTCTTTGTGTCTGTCCTCAAGTGACTGAAAGTGGCGCAGGCTTTTTCCCGGCAGCGAGCGAGCGAGGCGAGGCGAGCGCTCGGAGTGAAATGCACCACGATGATGTACCAGCTTTGTGTTGACGACTTGTCGAACAGGGCCGGCGGCGGCGGCGGCGGCGGCGGCGTATCTCGGCCCTCGAGCGTATCGGGTATCAATGAGAAACGCTTTTGCGTACGGCCCCGTCAGAGCAGATCTGTTGTGAATGGATGCTGAAAAGAAAAAAAGAAAATAAAACCGGCATCGCGTCAGAAAGTCAACCGTAGCTGCTCCAGTTTAACCCCACATTAATCCACTTGTATTTCCTGGGATAAGGAGCGTTTAATATTGTGGCATATTTGTATTTTCTGGCCTTCTTTTTTTTTTTTATTCGCCACAGAACAATTTGCGGTTTGACAGCTGCGGTAAACAGATAAGCCGGCTGAAAAATCTATATTGTTGCCGTCAATAAACTCGGCGAAGAGACGTCACGAGGCCGCCGGTCTAAACTCCTACTGAACACATAAATAATTAAAAAAGACCAAACTGAATAATAAAAGACTAAATAATTTCCAGAAGCAGCTGGGTTGTATTTAAAAAAAAAAAAAATGTAACAAGCCGCCACTAAAGCAGTAGCTGTGCATTGTTCTTTTTTGGACTATTTTCAGCGGCGGATGAGACATTTGTTGCTCCGGCGAGTGCTTGCAGCAGCATGACTGTGTGTGTGTGTGTGGGAAGAAAGCGGCGGGTTCATGGTAATGAATTAAAAGAAGGGAAAAAAGGGAAAAACGTGTCATGCGGCGCAACAGTGTGGCTCTTTGGCTGGTTTTTTGGACTGCAGCGGGTCTCGGAGGCGCAAGAGGAAATGAGGTGTTTGAAAGAAGAGCTCATTCGACGTAGACGTAGAAAATCAAGAACAGTACGAGTCGTGTCCATTTATGTCCTTGACCGATTCCCCCCCGGGACACTGGTGGCCACGAGAAAAAAAAAAAAAAAAACTAATTCGGCTGCAACTTTATAAACATACTCCCAGAAGAAGCTGTGGAACCTGCAGGCCACGCCCCCTCACGCCCCCTCACTTGTTTTAACTTTACAACTGCACAGCTTATTTTCTCGCTTCACATGTTTTCATAAATATACATTTTGCTGAACTGTTTCAATGATAAAGGAGAGTTTGGTTTTGCGTTCGGGGGCATCACGGAAAAACTCCGTTCTGTGTCGTGTGCTACATGAGTATGATGTGCTACATGATAGTAGGCGCCACGCGCTGCCCTGTCGCATAGCTGTGATTGGTCACGTTATTCTTGTTTATGTTGGCGCTCCTCCACAAGAGTCTGTGGCCCACACTGCTGAAGATTCACACAGTCGGCACTGCAGGACAGCAGCTTTTGCTCCAGAACCTTCTGTGGATGTATTCCTCAGTTCGGACCATCGTGCTTTTCGGCCACAGTTAAAGTTCTTGGTTACAGTTAAATTCTGCTGTCTATTTATTTATTTACTTATTTGGGGGGGGTTGGGGACATTTCAGTCTATGTCAGTCAATTGCCATACAAACTGAGGTTTTTCTGTGGTGTTGTAGCAGAATTCTGTTGTCGTACAGTGACATCTAGTGGTTCTATGTGACATCTTTCGATATGCCACACTTCTTGATCTGAGTGGAAAACAACTATAAAAGCTTGACCTATATTCCAGACAATACGGTAATTATCTCTACATTAGATTCGGCATCAGAGAAGAAACAACTAACTTGTGGAAAAAACTGGAGTAGAAAACTAAAGCATGTATGGTGGGGGGGTGGGGGGGGGGGGGGGCTGCAAAGTCCACACAGAAAGACCCTCAAACTTACTTTTTGTTTCAAATTTCAGCTCCATATGTTTAATTTCTTTTTAATCCAAATCCTCCTGATGTGCAAGTCACTTCTCAACGGAGATCACATGACCAGCCAAACAACTTGGGAGTGAGAATTATAGTCCAGAAAGAACGCCGCCGCTGCCTTTCTCAAATCTCCGTAATCTTCTTCTGTTCCTTTCCTGAGCATGTGCAGGTCGTGACGGAACCACAACAAGCGCCGTTTCTAACCTGGAGCTTCTTTCTCGGGATTCACACAACGATTGATTTCATGTCATTTTTGGGATAAAATCTTCATTCAAAAAGAACAACTGAAATTTAAGTTTCAATTTCTTTAAAAAGAAGATTGTGAGAATGGAAACACTAAAGACAAAACAACAAAACAACAAAACGTCTTTTAAAACACCTAAAAAAAAAGTGTAGTATGAGGTTTAAATTCATCTTATTATACGTCTCAATTGAAAAATACTGACTAATATTGATGATTATACAATATTTAACATTCATGTTAGGATATAGATGTTTTAACTATTCGGTGATTGCATTATAAAGTGTTAAATCATTGGTTTGATGGCTTTTGTGCAGGCTATGTCCTGCTTATAACACCAACAGTGCATTTTGATGGAATTACTTGTAATTAATAAATTCTGGTCGTTTGCTGATTAACGGTCCTGAAAGTGAAGTTTAGGGAATTCTTCCCAGAGCAATTTTACACGGAAATTCTTGCAAAAGTTTTTGCAACAGTCACCGATCCCGCTCCACAGGCCTCCAGGACTCAACCTGCAGAAGTCAGGGTTCCTCCGATATGCCTGGTTGCTGCTGGATCGTCGTCCTCCTCCTCCTCCTCCTCCTCCTCCTCCTCCTCCTCCTCCTCCTCTTCCTCCCCCTCCTCTTCCTTGTCCAGCCGCTCTCCGTTTCATCCAAAGCCTTGAGCCCCTTCATAACTTTCTGTCTACTTTGAACTTATCTTCGTGCCACTTTGGAGCCAAGAGCCTCGTGGTCATAGATCTCCTCATACAATCCATCTCGAAAAAAGAAGAAGAAGAAAAGAGAAGGGTCTCTGGCAAACGCCCGCTGGCCTCGCCTCACCCAGAGATCTGCGTCCTCAATTCCAAGCGAGCTTAGCTTGCCGGCGTGCGGCGTTCCCCCTCTTCGCCCAACGCTTCCTCCACTTTTATTTTCTCAACTCGTGACCATATCCCCCTACTTTAGATTGACCTCTTCGATACCAGACTTTGTTCTGGGAGCAAGATTACAGGAGTGGGGATGGTGTGTGTGTGTGTGGGAGGGTGGGGGTGGGGGTGGGGGGGGTTGAGGTGGTGCCAAGTGGCTGACTGACGAGCCGCCTTTTCTGGGCCGCTCATGCCTGAAACCTGGCCCGTGCCATCCCCACTCCGGCCCGAGCCAGTCTATATGACTTATGGAGTTTGGGCCCCTCCACTGCCAATCCCACTTAGAGTGCAGTTTTCTGATAAACAAAAGCACATTCAAGCTTTAGCTTCTCATTTCACACTATGTGCTTTGGCTGGAGGCGACGCTTTCCTGGAGCCCCTGGCCTACGGTCCAAAGAACGGCTCCAGTTGGCTTTCCTTTAAAAAAAAAAAAAAAAAATACAGGGGGGGGGGGGGGGGGGGGGGAAGACGCCACATGTGGAGGATTAGGCTCCATCTTTTATCCTCCATGCTCTCTGCTCACCCTCTGCTACTTTGAGCCGCCGCCCCCCCCCCCCCCCCCCCCCGCCCCTCTGGACACTTCTCTCGACCGGCTCACCTTCATCTTCATCCTCATCTTCACCGACACCTGCCCCGACACACCAGCTCCCTCGTTCTCTTCACGGCTCCAGTTAAACGTCTTCTCCACGCTGCGGGAAGAAGTCCTGACTTTAAACTTAAAGGAGAGAAAATCCATGGGTTGAAGCCCCAGAACGGTACATATGGCGCGAACCTGCACTTGTGTATGTTGAGTATCTGTAACCTGCTAAAGAGTTTCAGCAGATGGAGGACGAAGGTAAAC